>NC_060267.1:70842649-71140520 GCF_021613505.1 Equus quagga | reverse complement strand
ATGGAAGGACAGATGGATGGATGGATGGGTGGATGGGTGGATGGGTGGAAAGATGGAGGATCTGTTCTTTAAACATAGTAAAATAAAAAGAACAGGAAGTTAGAGTCTAGAAAATT
The DNA here is from genome assembly GCF_021613505.1 of Equus quagga. Lineage (NCBI taxonomy): Eukaryota > Metazoa > Chordata > Mammalia > Perissodactyla > Equidae > Equus > Equus quagga. The sequence goes on along the minus strand of NC_060267.1, from coordinate 71,140,404 downwards.
CAAGTGCAAGTTCTACCACGCACTAGACAGCTGTAAGGTCTCAGTAAAGGCATTTAACTTTGAGTCTTGGTTTCCTCTCTACAAGATGGGGGTCATTAAGAACATACATCTGAATTCTTACTTATTGTGACAATTAAAGTGGAGAATACATGTGAACACATTTCCACAGAAAGTACCTCTCAGACAAAGACTGTGGAAAGGGATGACTCCTAAAATCTGGTAGAGCTGGGCTCCAAGTATGGCTTCACCATTGTCAGCCATCTGACCTTGGGCAAGTGTCATAAACTCTCTGCACTTGCTTCCTCATTTGAGTCATGAGACAGCACTAAGTCCCATCCCAGGGGCCCTGAAGGAGGCACTGAGACAATGGGCAGTGTGTGGGTAGTGGTCAAACACACACTCCTCCCCCATTCACTTAAGCCCCCTGACCCCTGATGCTGGATGGCATTTATAAGTTTGTGGAACTGCCAACAAGAGGTAGTTGGAAAAGAAAAATTGACGTTTCAATAAATCTCATCAAATCGCGTGGGAAAGCATGATCCAGCAACCGGATGTCTAATTAGAGGCTCGGGGTGAGTGAGGTATGCTGGGAGAATTCTCATCATTCGGGCCTCATGGCTCAGAGCTCTGTAGAACATAAAGCTTTCAAAGCTAAGTTTCACAATTTTCTGCCACATGAGCAAACTTCATTTGCCTCGATGAGGCAATAACTGTGGGCATTTCTTTATATATTTCCCTTTTCTTCCCCTCCCCCACCCTCCTCACTAATCCACTTTGCGTACCTCACAGCCTCCTGCTTTGGCCTTTTTACTTCCTCGTCTCCAAGGTGGCAAAGCTGTTCAAGAATTTGGCGTCAGAGTCCCCGGTTCAAAGCCTGGCTGCCACTTTCTGGCTGCCAGATCTCACACAGGTTGGTTCACCTCCATGGGCCTCAGCCCCCTTTGTATCTGGGCTCACCCACTCCAGTCTGGGGGTGGGGGCTGCTGTCAGGAGTCAGTGAGATATCATAGGTGAAATGGAGGGGGCTGGCAGGTCCTAGCTTCTCTCCTCTTCTGTGTGTGTTGGGGGATCAGCCAGAAGCAGCTCAAATGGATCTGATTCATTTGTTCAGGAAGAAGGGGAAGTGAGAAATCCCCAGACCCAAACCGGTCTTGGATGGAAGTCAGGCAGTGGGGAACGTGCTTTACTGCAAACGCCTATAGAAACATCCTGGTATTTTACAAGCCTCTGGCGCCTTCCACCAGCGCTATGAGACTGATTCAGCCGGAAGGGCCGTCAGCTGGCCTCCCAGCAGCCTGGTGGTTCTCCGTCCCTCTCTGCCTGCCTGTCTGTCCACAGGTGGTGAGAAGCCAGCTGCGAGGAAAGTGACATCCTTCACCTGGAAACATTCTTCCCAAACCTCAACTCAGTTCAGCCCAGTCTGTGGGCAAGCCCCTGAGGAGGGCTCTAAGAGCAGAAGCACAGCGACAGGCTCTTGAGAAGCCACTGAAGCAGCTCCATGGGGCAGCGACCAGCTGCCCAGTCCCTTGATGTGAGTCCCTGCTCCCAGGGCAGCTCACACCGTGCCCAGGCTCACACACGCTGGGCTCTGAGGCAGTGTCTGCAATCTTCTCCAGCCCCTTCATTTCTTCTCAGGATGGGGAGAGGAGAGGGAGTGGCCCTGAACAGCTTGCTGAGAGCCTGAGCGTGGCCTGTGCAACTTGGTTCTCTGTATACGACATGCTGGGCTCTTTCACAGGCATTCTCACGTCATGTGAGGTGGACCCTGTTGGGCCCATTTTACAGATGAAGAAACTGAGGCCCAGAGAGATGTGACATGCCCAAGTGGACTCAGCTGGATCATAGCACCCCCAGGTTTCAAATGCATGTCTGACCGACTTCCTATCCAGTGGCCTTTCCGCTGCCCAGGAGCTGTCGGACACCCACCTCCCTGGCCTGTAATTCTTCAGGCCCTCTCCACTCAAGTTTCCAGTGTCGAACACCCAACCTGAAGGGCAATCAGAAAAAAGCACAAGGTACCAGGCAGCAGAATATGCTTGCTGGCGGGGGAATCAGGGTTTTCCTTTTGCACAGTCACAAGGCAGGAACACCCAGCCTTCAAGAATGGCAGATGGGACCGGCCCGGTGGCGCAGCGGTTAACTTCACACGTTCTGCTTCTCAGTGGCCCAGGATACGCCGGTTTGGATCCCGGGTACAGACATGGCACCGCTTGGCAAAATCCATGCTGCGGTAGGCATCCTGCATATAAAGTAGAGGAAGATGGGCATGGATGTTAGCTCAGGGCCAGTCTTCCTCAGCAAAAAGAGGAGGATTGGCAGTAGTTAGCTCAGGGCTAATCTTCCTAAAAATAAAAGAATGCCAGAAGTGACCAGAATCTCCCAGAAGTCACCATGTAGCAGAACAGGGCACATAAGCCACCCCCATCAATGCCTGAAATACCCATAAGTTCTGTAGTTCACAAGCGTCATTGATGCAGCCTTAGGTCTAGGAACTACCCTCGACATAGCTAACTTGTGCCCCCAAAATTGCCTCTCCATACCTGCACTTCGGCAGAGAAAAAAGACTGATTGGGCATATGTGGCTTAGGCCTGTGGGCCAAAATGCCAACGTTAAATAATAAGCTAGGGAGAAAAAAGAAATAATTTATCAGTAGAACGATAGGCAGTCCATGGGTAAAACCAGAGCTGCATTTTCTCACCACGCAGAGTGGATGTGTAATTTCCCCCCATTTCTCTATAAATAAGGGGGGTGAGTGCTATCGGTGAAATAATTTACGACCCAGTGTGCTCCGTTGTAAATGGCTGCTCTGTTTATTGGCTGTAAAAACATCTCTGAGCACACTGACCTTCAGTAGGTGAGCCCTGGAGTTTATAGCACTGAAGAATTGTTTTACTGCTCCAGCACAGGCGACAGTTATGCTGGACACCTGTGAGGGTAAGAGGTGGGAGATCGGGCCCTTTGGAATTTCAGGAAAATGAAACCCTCGGAAGAGAAAGGTGCCCCCGATGTGAGCCAGGCAGATAAAGCAAACCACTGAGTGCCTAGCCAGAGCTTGGTCCATGGTAGGCACTCGAGCCCAGGATGAGACAGCGAAACTGGCCTAGGCTAAGGATTGAGACCTGGGGGGCACTACTGGAGTTGGAGAATCCTATCAGAGGTCAAGAACGTGGAGTCCAAGACAAGCCCTGAGGGAATGCCAAGGACCAAGGTGGGATCGCCTAAATACAGACAGAGCCAGAGCAAGATCCAAGATGGTGTATTAGTCAGGGTCTCCAGAGAGACAGAATCAATAGGATATACACAGATAAATATATAAGAGGAGATTTATTATAGGAATTGGCTCACACGGTTCTGGAGGCAGAGAAATCCCACAACCTGCCATTTGCAAGCTGGAGAACCAGGAACGCCGGTGGTGTAATTCAGTCCGAGTCCAAAGGTCTGAGAATTAGAGGCTGCTGGCGTGAATCCCTGTCTGAGTCTGAAGGCCTGAGAGCCAGGAGCACTGATGTCCGAGGGCAGTGGAAGATGGATGTCTTAGCTCAGAGAGAGAGAGAATGTGGCCTTCCTCCACCTTTTTGTTCTATTCAGACCCCCAGAGGATTGCATGCTGCCCACGAGCGTTGATGAGAGCCATCAACTTTACTCAGCCTACCCATTCAAATGTTCATCTCTTCTGGAGGCACCCTCACAGACACACCCAGAAATAATGCTTTACTAGCTATTCGAGCATCCCTTGGCCCAGTCAAGTCGACGCATAAAATTAACCATCACAGACAGAACTGCAGCCAAAAGCACAAAAGTGAACAAATCTAGAACAGAGGCAAAGTGAGAAATGTTCTGGAAAGTGTTCATGAACCAAAGAAACAGAGCATGGCAGCCACCAAATGAGGCATGGGTGAATTGAGCTGACTGGAAAGAATGGATTTAGTAAATAAAAATACTCTTTCTTCTTCACCTCTCAACTTACTCTGAGAAAGTATTACTTTTCCCATCAACGCCTTAGTATGGAGATTTCAGAGAGGCCCCAACGTGGAGCTCACTTCCCCAAAACCAATTACCAAACGATCCATGAGGATGACTGGGCCAGCCGCAGCTAGGAATACATTCTTTGAGTCTTCACTGGAAAGCTAAGGTGACATTTGACCAAACCTCTAGAGTTTTGAACGACCTTATCAGGCCCAGACCCTTTGAGAACAGAGAGAAGTACACAAAAGAATAAAGACTCCCCAGCTAAAAAGCATGCTTGGAGGGTTCTGAGCTCTTACAGGCAGTGATGAAATCGAGATCTGTGTACAGTCTGTTCAGAAGAGTCCTGGAAGAGGCCTTCATGCTCAGTGAGCGTCCTGGCCGAATGAGGAAGAGTCAAGGGGGCTGGCCTGCAATTGCCCAATAGCCTGGGCCTCTGGGGAGAAAGAAGGAGGAAGCAAGCCATTGTGTCCAGACCAAGTTAGAAACCTAGTGATTTCCATTCCTGGTGTTTTTAATTCTGTGCCTTTGAAGGTTATTTTCATTTTCTAATGGAAAAAAATATTACGGTTGATGACCTGCCAGTTCTTCACACATACAATTATCGGTGAAAGCCAGAGGGCCCACCTTTTTGTAAATAAACAGGTAGAACAATGTCTGAGATGACCTGAAGCTTGGGGGGTGTCAGGGGCATCCTTCATTCCTGTCCCTGCTCTCCCCAGTACACACACCACGTGCGCACATGCACACACGTAGACATGCCTACACATGTGTGTGCGCACACGCACACACACACCTGTGATTCCTCAAGCAACGCTTTTCCACCACCATTACCCAGCACCTAGCACCGGGGCTCAGACAGTACAGCTACTCAGTGACTACTTGGCAAATAAATTGACAAACAAATGAGGATATAAACAAGAGTTAGAAACAAGACTCACAAGGAAGAGAGAGAGGAAAGGGCATAAAGCAGATGTGGCTTGGAATCCTGCACCCGGAGATCTCAGAGATCTGTTGGCAATAACAAGCCATGACTTTTGCATAACACTTTGCAGATTACAAAGCCCCTCCACATCCCTCATCACTTTTGATTCTCAGCGCCCCCCCCCCCCCCCCCCCCCCCCCTCCCGCAAAGAGGTAAGGGTCTTTGTGCTGACGTTGTGGAAGAGGAAACTAAAGCCCAGAAAGTTCTGCTGGCTAGTCCCAGGGCAAATGAAGCAGAGCTAGGAACTGCAACTTCCAAAGTCAAAGCTTGAGCTCTGGTGGCTCCTGCTCTGTGGGTTTGGAACCCCTGGTCTAAATCTACACCTTTTAAGACACTGGCTCCATCACCGTCCAACAAGGCTGGAGAAACGGACAGCATCCATCCATCATTCCTTTACTCAGCACCTAGGTAATGGGCATGGGTTGTGTCCCAACCTGTGTTTGAGGAGCTAGAGACACAGCAGCAAACAGGACAGACACAGTCCCTGTCCTCCCCAACCTTACACACTCATGAGAGAAATACAGACCAAGTGGATAATCTAAGAGATAAACCAGATAGTTATAGATTGAGAGGAGTGCTATGAAAGAGAGCAGCAAGGTGATGGAATAGAAAATAATTGAGGGAGTCCACCTAGATGGGCAGCCAGGGAAGCTTCTGAGAAAGGGCCATTTGAGCTCTGAGCTGAAGGATGAGAATGAGCCAGTCATTCTGGGAGCAGGAGGAGGGAGCACATGCCAAGTGCTGGAGATGAAGAAGAGTTCAGGGGTCCCCGGATGAGGAAAGAGGACCACATGACTAGAGTATAATGAATGAGAGAGGAATCTTTTTGTGAATCCAGAGGTCAATGTAGATGATGTAGATATAAATCATTCCGGTTTTGCCTGCCCAGCCTCCCACCTCCTTCTTCTGAAAGGAGAATTTCATTTTCCTTGAATAATTATCCTTCCACTATTCTTATCCCATGAGGTTTGGGTGGGTTGACCCCACTCCTCAGCCCCAGAAATGGGCACAAAAACCATGCTTGGAAAATCATTCCTTGCCTCAATCTACCTCCCATCCTCCCAGCCAACTCACCCACCCACCTCCACCACCCCTCTGACCACCATGTGACTCAAACAGGCCAATAAAAAAGACTTCAGCCAGAACTGTTGGCAAAGACGTCAGTGTGAGCTGCTGCTGGGGACCATCGTTCCACGACTAGAGGAGAACATGCCTAAGAATAAAGCCAGCCCAGAGTAAAGCAGAGCTGAGAACGAGTCCCGCAGCAATTGTTTGAGCCCCAGGATCCAGCGGTACCTGGACTTTTCATCCTTGCCGGCCACTAAATGTCTTTTTTTTTTTTTTGCTCATCCACGTTTGAGATGGAGTTTCTATAACCTTTGACTCATGCATAATCCACACTTACACAGTTATGGTGGCAGCTAAGTGGCCAATGGATTGAAGAGGAACAAAAGGAGAAGCAGAGAAACCCATTGGAAGGCTACCGTAGGAGTCAGGAGAGCAGGATTGAAGAGTCCCACGAATCAGGGTCCAGATTTTTGGAGCAAGTGATGGCCCCTGAAATGTGGGGCCATCTGTGTACTGTAGACACTTCCATCTCAAGCTCACTTGCTGTGTGGAGGCCCCCACACTTTGCACGTGCTCCCTCCCTCTGCCTGGACCACTCACATTCTCCAGGTCTCAAATGACCCTTTCTCAGAGTGGCTTCCAGGAAATCTATCCAAGTGGACACCACCAATTATCTCCTGTCCCATCACTTTGCTTATCCTGCCATTGCATTGTCACAATCCATGCTCATCTTCTCTATTCATTTGTCTATCCCTTTGGTCTGTCTCCCCCATGGGAATGAATGTAAGCTTGAGGACAGGGGCTGTGTCTGTCCTATGCACAGTGTATCTCTAGCTCCTAAACACAGCCTGGATCCCAAGTGCTCAATAAATGCATGCTGACCACCCTTTCATCCAATAACCCCTCTCCTGACAATTTATTCCAAAAGGCAACTAAAAGAAATCTTTTAAGCAATATAGACACAGATAGTCAGTGCAAACTCAACTGTCAAAAAATAAAGGATCTTTAAGTGAACAACATGTTCACAGGTGTTTACTGCAGTCTGAGAAAATTATAATTATGAACATTTAGAAAAATGTCCCCAAATAATGTCAAGTGGTAAAAGAAGGAGAAAACATTGTATAGACTGCACCCATATTTAAAAATGAATATATACCCGTAATCAGAATCTAAACACACATGGAAGTACAGGAAGGGAGTGTGCAAAAATAAACAGATGATGTGGAAGGTGTGTGGATCCAGGTGTTTTTTTTTAACAGTGACTTTTATTTCTTTACAAGTGGATTTAACAACAAATAGGCAATGTGGAGTTGTGCAAAACAACCAGATTCTGAAAAAAATGCTCTAGAACGTCGGGCTGTAGGCGTCCTGCCAACCTCATAGAGCTGTTGTGAAGATTAAATGGGATCCTGGATTTGGAAGCACCCAGCCCAGGTCTGGTATAAATATTCATTTATTTATAAATCCATAAAATTCAATAATAATCATTACAACTACAATAAAAGCATAATGGCAAACGCTGTATTCTGAGGATCAGAGAATGGGCTCCACCACCACCTGTGTGACCGAGGGGGAAATATTTAATATCTCTAAGCCTCAGTTTCCCCATGTGTAAAGGGAGATGATGCCTTCTATAGCTCTCATGAAGCTTCCTTGAATACAGCAAGCCCTCAGAAGACATCACCATCCTCACCTTCATCATGAAACAGTAAGTTATGTAAGCAATATCGCTTCAATCAGGCTTCATATTATTCTGTTCCTTGATCAAGATGATGCTGACTGTCCCTTTATTGTTAACTGAGTGCAAGGAAGAGAGCTTCAGTGGGCAAAGAAGTACAGAAAGAAATGAATCACTGGTCCTTCAAGAGAGGGGAATAGTTTTTATTATTCCTATGTCACATCAAAAGGGCACTTAATAGTTGCAAAATGGTTTGCAATCACATACTGGCTCCTTGCTGGGTGCTGTGTGGGGAAGTCTAAGGCATCATCATTCTCTTCTGAAGGCCCGCTGTGCTCCTGAGCTCCGGGGGAAAGTGAAATCGCGCACACAGTCTGTGCCCATGAGGAGCGGTCTCTCAAGTTACAGAGAAGAGTCGGGAACAATTGAAGGAGCAGGAGGACTCTACCCGCTACGTCATTGTGACGCAGGAAGCAGAGAACTGGACGGCTGTCTAAACTGTCCTGTGTCCCCAAGACTCATGCCTCTCAGTATGGGTTACGTCTGTCCACTGTGTTGCATCCCCTCACCCCAAGCATCTTAGAGCAGGCCCTGGACATCCCCCGCCGGGTTAGGGGCACAGGTTTACAACCAAACTGTGTCTCTATTTAAATTTTCGCTCTGCCTCTTCCAGGCTGGGTGACTTCGGGCAAGTTATTTAAACTCTCTGAGGCTGTTTCCTGGCGAGGCTATTATGAGGAGTAGATGAGCACAAGGCCTGGAATATAGTATGTGTTCAAAAAGTGGTGGCAATTATTATTATTATCACTATCATTATTACCAAGACTAGAGAGGGGATATCAGATCCTAGTTGGGAAGTTATAAAAAATGAGAGAACAAAAGAAACGAAGGGAGGGAAGAAAGAAGAAAAGGAGGGGGGAATTTGACCATGCGCATTGCCACCATAAAGCCCTCCAATTGATTCTTTCCAATGACAGGATGAAGTCTGGCCTCTAGACACTCGATGCAAGGCTCTCCGTGGTCCAGCCTGAGCCTCTTTCCCAGCCTCCCTTGCTGCTACTCTTGGCACTTAGACACTGTGCGCCAGTCACACGGAACTCCTAGCTGCTCCCCCAAATCGTCATGACCTCTCATGGCTGAGCGAGGAGCCCCATCTCTGTGCTCCCTCAGGCCCTGTGTCTCCCACTAGGGAGACACTTAGGTACTGAGCTCTCGGGGTACGTCTGTTTGCTGTCTCCCTCACTAGCTCCTAAGGCCTGTGCAGACTAGAATCTGATTCATTTCAGTGACCCTTGGACCTCTCACTGAGCCCAGCTCAATAAACATGTGTTGTATTGAACAGAAATATAATAAACTGTTTATTATGGTAGGAATTTGGAATCTGTCCTTAGTGCCGTAGAGTCGAATCTGACTCCTAGCGACCCTGTGGACAGCAGAGCGGAACCCCGCCTGGTCTTGTGCCCTCCTCTCACCTTCTGGCACTGTCTCAGACAATGCTTTGCTGCTATTCATAGGGTTTTCATGGCCAGTTTTTTTCAGAAATGAGTGGTCAGGTCCTTCCTAGTCTGTCTTAGTCTGGAAGCTCCACTGAAACCTGTCCACCATGGGTGACCCTGCTGGTATTTGAAATCCCAGTGGCATAGCTTTCAGCATCACAGCAACACACAGCCGATGCAGTGTGACAACTGACAGATGGGTGGCGTGGTTCCCTGACTGAGAAACGAACCCCAGGCTGAGGCTGTGAGAGCGTGGAATCTTCACCGCTAGACCACCAGGGCTGAAGACATGTGGTAGAAATAATGCTGGTAAAAGGTACAAAGACAGGAGTGAGCAATTGTCAAGGGCCTAGAGCATGGGCGTGGCGTTTCCCAAGAAGCCCTGCTCCTTGCAACCAACCCCAGCTCTCCCCTGCAGGGTGGAGTCAAGTCTCCCGCCTTCCATCCCTGTGGGTGGCCCTGCATGGGAGGCCACCTCATGCCATCTCTCTACCTTGCTGGTTTTCCTCACCTGAGCTTGAAGAAAAGCAGAATGAACAGCATGCCTACACATGGCCAAAATTACCATCCCCACGCCCCCAAAGCCCTTCTCTCTCCTTCCTGGTTCAACCACTCTTTCGGGGTCTCAACATGTGAGGATGGAGGTAGGGAATGAGAAAGAAGGACCAGATCCTAATTGAGACTTTCCTCTGAGGAGTAAAAACACAAGTTCCAGAGAGATGGGAATTATTATCCCTGTTGTCACAGGGATTCTAGTTACTGGTTCGTTATATAAAAAACAGATTTATTCCCCCCAACACATCTTCATTTCTCCCCAGAGATCACAAGCTCAAAGCCTTAGGGCTTCATATGATGTCCCTGACCTCCTGTAAGACGTTGTCCTGAAGATTAGATTTATTTGTTCTCTGCTACAATGCTTTGCAGATAAGGACACAAGAGCCTGTGAAAGTGCACTGGGACATCTACAGAAGCACTGAGGATTATCACCACTGTCACTAAGGAGGATCGTAAAGCTGAACAGGTGCCCGATTGAGTATCAATAACCACTCTCCATTGATGATCTGAGACCCAGATATATCACATATGACTAACTAGTTCATACCTCAATGTGAATATTTATAATTTTTTAACTATGTAAAGAAAAGAAAAGATGTAGCGACCACATTTCCCACCGCTGGCCAACTCAGTGGACACATTTATTGACACCAGTGCCACACTAACTTAGATTTTCTCGCGACAGCTGAAACAAATCCCTCCTTCTCTGACACATTTCAGATGAAATAAAAATATTGAAGGGGCACATACATGGTCTCTGAGATAATTGAGACTCCTATAAGGGAGTTTGGCACGTAGAGCAATCAAAGTGTTTGTCAATTAGAACACGACCCCCCAAAGGCAGGCTCCTTTCTCCATCATATTCCCAGTGGCTGGCGCGTGAGAGCATGCAACAGGTTCAAATGCATGAATGAATGAGTGAGTAAGTGGACTAGATCATTTTCAAGCATGAGCCTGGTTATCTCTTGGATTCACTGTCAAAACTTAAAGCCAAATTGAAAAAGCACATACTTTCCTATGTCCCTGATTCTAGGGTTACTCCTACAGCCACTGGCTAAGCATCCACAGTTTAAAGAAGACATATTATTTAGAGATTTCAACAGCAAAGAATAAGCCACCCAATTAAAAGTGGCTTAAAGAATTAGGAGATGTATTATCTCATATACAGCCACTCTAGGGGCATCAGGTGAGTTACGGGAGAAGCCCCTCCCACCCACACACATACTCCTACACATGCGCACCCATTGTAGTAAGTCCCCAGTTTAAATAGCGAAGGGTAGAGAATCTTACGGAACTCAGAATGACCACACTAGGTGGGCACAGATCAGAGTACGTCTTAGTAAGGCTTCTCCTGAACTTCTGATGACTCTCAAAGGGCTGTGTCACTGCTCTTTCTTACTCATGGCTTACGTCACCAGGCTAGAGTTTATGCTAACATCTATGGCTTCTGTGTAGGGCAGTATTCAGATATAGCATGAGTGAGCCCACTTCCTCACCTGCAGGAAGAAGGCAGCATCTGTGCCCAGGAGTCCTCAAACGTCACTCTGCCTTCAGCACTGCAGGATACCAGAAAACCCATTTCCTCACATTTTACTTGAGAATTTTGATATAGAATGCTAGCACAATGGTTATACATCCATTTTCTCCAATTCAGGCAACACGAAGTTTGGAGATGGGGTGAGCTCACGGTTGATTTGACAACTTCATCAGGGACCCAGAATTTTTCCATGTCTCAACACATCAACTTTGTTTCCAGAGTGGCTCCCTTCATGGTCACAAGAGGGCTGCCACAGTTCCAGGCATCACATCTGGGCAGTAAAACATCCAGAGGCAGAAAAGAGACTGAATCTTCTCATTTACCTTTTTGAAGAGTTGAAGAAACCTTTTCCAGATGCCTCCCATCAGCTCCCCCATTACATCTCTTACAGTTACCCTAAAATCCACTGCTGACCAGGGAAAATGAGATTACTGCAACTGCTTAAACTAATGATAATCCCCCCCGACCTGGAGACAGAGACACCTTCCATGACAAGACTGGGATTTTGTCAGCAGAGACAAGAGGAGGAGTAGGCAAAGGACAGGCAACTGACAGCACCTGTACAAAATGGTCTCCCAACAACAGAGACCTCCTGGGGTGCTATGCCATCTGGGTTCCAGAGGTCCCTTCAGGCAGAGGCTAAGGAAGGCCTCAAGCCCTTGGATCACCCAGGGTGTTTGCTTCTGGTTCTTCCGGGCGCCTCAGCAAAGGGTGTGGAGGATGTGCTGACATGATGATTTATGGCATTCCTGCCACCATTGGTTATTGACCTGCCTATGCCACTTCCTGAGGCTTCCAAATCTCAGAGGACGCAATAGTTTAAAAAAAAAAAAATGGGGTACAAGAATAAACGGAGCCACTTTATTGGGTACCTATCAGACACAAGGCACGTTTTACACGTTCGATCATTTAATTCTCACAATAACTGCCAGCTAAGTATCACTGGCCCTCAGTTATAAATGAGGAAGCTGAGGCGGGATTGAACAACTCGTCCAACATCCCACAGCTAGAGAGTGGCAGAGCCAGACTCGAGCTCAAAGCTGCCTGATGCTAAAACTGCAGCCTCTGACTGCAGACATATTACCCTCCAGCTCGGAATGGAGCACCAAGCCACGAGTAATGAGAAAGGACACTCCAAAAACATTAAGTCAGGGTAGGAATCTTAACAGAAAAGCTGAAGATTGAGTTCCTAATCATAATCTTAGGAAACCAGAGATGAGCATCACATTAAGACCCCATAAACACAGATCACACGCACAAGTTACATTCAAGGCTTCCTCAGCTCCCAGAACTTTATCCATGGGTTGTCACGATTTGATTCCATAAGGCCCTAAACCGGGGTTACTCAAAGTGTCGTCCATGGACCAATGCTCATCCACAAACTATTGGTTTCCAGTTCACAAAAATAGAAATGAAAGTGAGTGGTTAGAAACCTTTACAACTTTTTGACACCGCTGTGACATTCAAGCACATAATGAGCAGACTTGTCTCATGGAACAGAAATGAGACCAGTTGGGTGTTCTGAATTCAGGTTGCATATGGCACAAGCTGAATTCTGATACTGGTCTATGATGGATTGGAAAATTAAAAATTAAGGTAAATTAATAAATGTCTTTTAAACCTTGGTTCTCCACCACAGAAAGTTCGGCTGGGTAGATGGAATTACTCCCATTTTATAGGTGACGAGAATGAGACTCAAAGAGACTGAGTCACTCGCCCAAGGTCAACACAATGGGCATGAGGCAGGAAAGGAAAACACTGTAGTTCAATGACAAATGAGGAGAACTATGAAATCTCTCAGCTCCTGATAACAGAAAGAGTGTTGGCAAGAGGGGGCTGTAAAAAGGTGGAGGCTTGTAAAGAAAGGAGCATTTCCTCTGGCTCTGCGGTTGCCAAAAGTTCAGCTGAGATAAGATGCCTAAGGTGAGAACTATCTGTAAAGAGAGGCCAGAAACAAAAGGGAAATGGATAGCTTGATTCCTGACAAAGGCAAGTCTTTTGCTCTGATTCACAGATGAGCTTACTAATTGTGACCACAATTTCACTTCCACAAATTACCGAGGACTCTTTTTAAAATCCTCCCAGTCTGCCTCTAGAACTCACCAGCCCCGTCACTGACTCTAGGCCCAACCAGACTGAATATCCCACCTCCTCTGAGCTTGGCCCTTTCTAGAATGTTCTACCATGACTCTTCCCCAACTGGAAAAGCTCTGCTGTGCCCCAAAACACTTTAGGAATAGAGTCTTGTTATACAAATACTCTGGGTTTCAAGAATGAAGAGTCACCCAGGCTCATTTTAAAAGGAGGAATGGATAGTGGACTGTTCAGCGGTCTCCCACACACATCCCAGGACAAGAGCATAAGTAGAGGATCCGCTGGAGACTGGAAAACTCTTGGCACCCCAGGCACTTCTTGCTCACTGTCTCTCAGAAGCTACTGGACACTCTCGTACGTGTGATATCTTAGCTTCTCTGCCTGTCTGCCCCAATCTCCGTTTTCTCCCAAGCGTCCTCTGCTGATTTGTGGCTTTCCTGCCCCTACACCTTTACAATCATCGTGGTCTCCCAACCTCAACTCCACTTGCAACTCTGCAAATGCAGCACCAGCAACAACCAGATCCATCTCTCTGTCCCCAAGTCTAACTTCCTGAAAAAAGGAATCTGATTGCCTAAGCTCACCTTTGCAAGCCAGGCCACTAGTCAGTGGTCATCCGCCCACTTAAGAATCAGCTTTCCTGGGATCTGAGGTCAATCTCTGGTCTCAACAGCTGTTGCCAGGGAGGGCCAGGTATGCGACCTGGAGAATGTCTATTTAAATGAAGGAGACAGTAAGCAGGCAGACCAACACTACTAACGGGTCTGTCTGGCAATAAATGAGAAATAAATAAACTCCTATTTATCCTTCAGTTCCCAACTCTGGTGACACCTTCTCAGGGAGATCTCCCACGATTTCTCCAGGTTGATTTTTATTCCTCGTGTTCTCGCAGAGCGGTGCAAATCCCTCTACGGGAATGCTCTCCATGTTTACAGGAAACTGCTTGCTTGCATCTCCACCTTCTCTGCTAGACAATAAGGACTCTGGAGACACGGACCACACGCCATCACCTGTGTACGCACAGTGTGTGGCAGAGAGCCTAATGCTGGCCATAGAAAGAGCCCAGTAAAGGAGCGTGGAATGAATGACCAAATGAACAACTGAGTCAGCCCTGAATGAAAGGCTGAATCGCAAAATATGCCATACAATTTGACAAATTTAAGTCCCTGGGCGCCCACTTTAGATAAACTCTAGATAAGCATGTTGGGCAGGGGAAGGGAGGAATTAAGAGGTAAGAGGATTCCACAAAGAAAAGGAAAAAGAAAGACAATTAATCCCAAAAAGAAGAGACAAAAAGTAGCTGAATACTGCTTCTGTTGTAGCATCTTTTATTTCCAGGTGTTTCTTTCAGTATTTTTAGATTCCTTGATACAGCAGGTAGAGATAAGAAATTGAAGCTTAGACCCAGTTTTCCCATCTGTAAATGGACATAGCTGCTTTGCCGGATGGCTGAGAGGAAGAAACGAGATAAGAGATGAAAAGTGCCCAGCAGGGCACCTGGGGACAGCAGAAGAGGTTCACGGGTTATGGGGAAGAGGCTGAGAACTGCCCAGAAGGTGCCAGGCAGGCTCTCAATGGCAGAGGGTTGTATGTACAGGACTTTCACACGGAAGCCCTGAGTCCATAAGAAATTATTCTTCCCCCTGGAGCTTAGAGCATGAGGGAGCTGGCGGCAGGGGTGTCGCTGCCCAGTGACAGCAGGACAATAACAAGGTTACGATGTTAATCATTAAAATGCTCTGTCTGTTTTTGTCTGGGGACAAGGCATTTTGATCTTTGTTCTCCCTCTATAAAGATGAAAGGTAAGCTGCTACCACAGGCGGAGACTCCAAGCCAGAGAGCAGCATGCCCGCCGGCCACCTCTCCCAGCCCCCAGCATTCCTGGAGGCCTCGGAGGGTACACCCTGAGGAGCCGCGGGTGGAAAGGGAGGGAGGGTGATTAGCTCCTCCCAGGAGGCCAGGCCCCGCCCGCTCTGCTGGCTGGCAGAGAGAGTTAAAAAGGAAGGCAAAGGTCTATACTAGAGAGAAATGAAAACATACGTCGACACAGAAACTCATACGGGAGCTTTCACAGCAGCATCATTCATAAAAGCCAAAAGGTGGAAGCAACCCAAAAGCCCATCAACTGGTGAATGACAAACGAAATGCGGCATATCCCCACACTGGAAGATATTTGGCAATAAAAAGGAATGAAGTGCCAATGCAACCAGCAGGAAGCTTGAAGACATTATGCTGAGTGTAAAATGCCGATCCCAAAAGCCCGCATCCAATCTGATCCCGTTTATAGGAAATGTGCTGGATAAGCAAATCCGTGGAGACAGAACGTAGCCCCGGGGTTACCAGGGGCTGGGAGAGGAGAATGGGGAGGCCCTGCTAATGGGTACAGTGTTTCCTTGGGAGGTGATGAACATGTGCAACTCTGGGAATATACTAAAAACCGTTGAATTGTACATTGCCTATGGGTAAATTGTACAGTATGTGAATTACAGCTTAATAAAGTTGTTCCTTTAAAAAAAAAAAATAGCAGTGTGGACTGGCAGTTCACGCCTAGACTCTGGGTCAGATTCTTAGCCCTCTTACATATTTTCATGGAGAAAATGTTGGTACCTACTAAGTGCCCAAAGCGGCCCTAAGGTACTGGGTCCACAACAACAAATAAGACAGACAACGCCCCGCTCTCTTGGCACTTAGGTTTTACTGGAGAAATCTGCCAAAAAATAAAGAAGGCAAATACATAAATAACTGCAAGTGTGCTGAGACCATGAAGCATACAGGGAGCTTACAGACAGAATCCCTTAGGATGTAGAGGCATGCCTGGAAGGGGAGAAATTCCGGGCAGAGGGGCCAGCATGTGCAAATGGCTTGAGGTAGACAAGGAGTAGGTGTTAAAGGCACTGAAATAAGACCAGGAGGGCTGGAACAGTCCCTCTGCCACTTCTTCGTGTGGACCTTAGACAAGTCCCTTCTGCTCTCTGAGCTCTTGTACAGTATGAGGGGAGAGTAACAGTGCTGGCTCGCTCCTGGGCATGCCCAGCTCCATGCTGGGCCGAGAGTAGGACCCAAATATTATTTCCCTTCCTCTCTATCCCCAACTCATGTGCTGGCCATGGTCTGGCCCTCCAGCCTGGATTGTATATTCATCCTCTCTCTCCCCCTAGAAGGACAGACATTCCCTGAAAGAGTCTACAGAAGTAGCAGCTGTGCCACACAGTTCTCTTGGTCGTGGTGCGATGCAGACACATTTTCCTTGAATGCCTGCACTATGCGGGACACAAGAATTGGCCTAGGACGGCTTGTGAACTGCTTTTCTTTGAACAAGCATGAGCCATGAGGTCCTTGGTAGGCCCTTGTTCACCGGTACCCTCAGAGGGGCTGCTCTTGTTGCCTTCTCACGGCCCTCTGCTGGCTCTGGACCTGGTCTGGCCCGGGAAGCTTCAAGAAAGGAGAGAGGGCGATGCTGTTGACAAGAGCAGAGGCTTCAGACACCAGCATATCTGGGATTCCAGACAGACTTACCTCCACCTCTTCCTGGCTAAGTGCCCTGGAGGGTGGGAATTCCCCTCTCTGGTCATTT
Source organism: Equus quagga (assembly GCF_021613505.1). Taxonomy (NCBI): domain Eukaryota; kingdom Metazoa; phylum Chordata; class Mammalia; order Perissodactyla; family Equidae; genus Equus; species Equus quagga. The sequence goes on along the minus strand of NC_060267.1, from coordinate 71,123,450 downwards.
TTCTCCAGCGGCATCAGCCATCTGTTCCATTTATGGTACATCACTCAATTTCTAATGGAATCCTCACCATCACCCATGAAGTTTGATGCTACAGTTATTCTCATTTTACAGAAGAGTAAACTGAGGCTCAGGCAGTTGAAGTCAGGTGCCCATACAGCTAGTCAATGAAAGAGTCTGGATTTAAACCCGAGAAGGAAGTCGGGCTGCAGAGCTTATGGTCTTTACTACCACACACCATGACACCCCTCAGCTATAAAATGGGACAATGACACCTGCATGTGTGGTTTTCATGAAGATTGACCGAGCTAATTACACAAAGCATCTCAGTACTTGGAACAGAGAGTGTCCGAAGAGCGGTACCCCGCCCGCCACCCCTACGCTCCTGGAGTTTAACAAGGTTCTGCTGTTGGAAGGGACTTTTTTCAGACTTCCAGGTGAGGTGTGCCCAGGGAGAGACTGACAATGCGAGTAACTCCCTGGTGGAGCTCTGCAGTGGTCACTGAAGCTTCCATCTTGTCCCAGGATGCCCCCACAGAACAGACCCAGGAGAGATGACGTGAGCTTTCAAGGGAACCAGTGTCAGCTGCGGGGGAGCTGAAGCCTAACACAGCTCTGAGCTGGAGGCATCAGTGGCTAACAGGAGGAATCAGTGGGGCCACCAGGAGATGGGCTGGGGAGGGGGGCGTCCAGTCTGCTTGGCCCTGTCAACGTCAACAGCTGTCGAAGTTAACCCTGAGACTCTCCACAGTGTCTGCGGCAGAAGGAAACTTTCATCTAGAAAGTGTCGAAGGAGCTTTGACCCCAGCTTGGCGATGAATGAGCAGGCACCATTCTCAATCCCAGGAGAGCTGCGTTTCCCCTGTTGAGTCAGAAAAGCAGCCGAGGGAGGGGAAGGGAGCATCATCCCACTGTAGCACCCACCTTGCCAAGGCTGGTTCTCCATCTACAACATGAAGCAAATAACCCCAGCCTTGCAGAGGGTCATCAGAGCTCATACAGGGCAAGTATCTAGTGCAGGGGCTGGCATATATTTTTATTTAAAAATAATAATCAGGGCTCTGATTTACTATGCTAAACTTTATACATACACTTGATATTCTCACTGAATCCTGATATCATTATTAGCCCCATTTCACAGATGAGGAAACTGAGGCTTAAAGAGTTACAAGATCGCGTGTTCGAAGTTATACACCTTGTGAGTTGTCAAGCCGGGATCTGAATCTGGGCCACGAGGTCTCAGAGCCTCCATCTGACTTGGTTCCCTTCTTCGGAGACCTTCCCTGTGCCTCCTCAGATCACACAAGCCAACACCAGTTCATGTTTACTTGGCCAATCACGGTAACTGGGACAGTAGGGAGGAATGGCTAAGGCCACGTGTGGGCTTTAGACAATACCAGCTCCCCCTTCACAGAGGAACTGTAGCAGCCTCCCCCTGAATCCTCGGAACAGCTGTGTGAGAGATGCAGTGTATTAACCCCATTGTGCCGACGAGAAAACAGAGGCAGAGAGATGAGGTGAATCACCCACGGTTGCCGTCAGGCAGTAACACGAGAAACGAGAGGCCACTTCAGCCCTAGGCTGGGTTCCAGGGAAATCGTTGCAGGATAATAAGTTATCTCACCTCTCCGAGGCCAGGCAGCCTTGTGTCTACACAGGAAAACAAAGGTAGATAAATGCAAGAATTCACAGCCCTATAAAAAACGAATTAAGATAAAATACGTACCCTTACTACTTAATGGGGGAGGTTTATGAACACGAACGCATGACAATGACTCAGAGGAGCATAATTATCTTATCATAAGTTAAAGGCAATCGATTTTCATCTCTAAGTAAATATCATATTTCCTCCATCCTAAAACACACCTCTTTTTTTTCACATGTGGTCATTTCTGAGTCCAGGTACAACTTACCATGAATCTGCATGTTGAATATGTGTCTTCCGTTCCCCCGGTTAAGGCTGGCGTTGAGTTGAGAGTATGTCAGGCTACTGATTCCACCTTAGAGCTGAGGTTCCTGCTTCTTCCTATCTCCCCTCCATCCTAGGGAAAGACTCCCCGACTCCTATCTCTGCCTTCGTTCCCTTTTTCAAGTCAGAAGAGGAAAACTGTGTGTCCCTTGTCAGGAGATAAGAGGTAGCCAGCCTCTGTTACAGGACTCACGGAAGAATTAAGTCATTGGGGAAAGAGAAGATAGATGTCTTCTCTCCCCCAGCCCAAGACTACCCTCATACTCTGATCCCTGATGCAAGGACACGGGAATGGTTGACTGAGCCTGGATCCCCTGTCCTAACAGGATGGGTGTGGTCAGGGGAGTCCAGATGGGAGAGCCCCACTGCAGACCACTCAGCAGCTCCGTGGTGGAGCCCAGTGGCAAACGCAAGGCTCTGGGTTTCCAAAAGCTTCTTGCTCTGCGGCCTCCAGTTTGTTCTCTCACAATCCCTGACTGGAAGGACCCCTTGGATGGCCAGGGAGCCATGAGGCTGCCTTCCTGGAGGCGGAACGGGCCGTGTGCCCTTGGGCAAATCGCTTTCTCAGCTGTGGGATTTACAGCCCTCATGGATCATCGAAATCCTCCTTCTGTCTCCTGAAGACAGAATAGAGATAAAATGTAAAACAGAGATATTTTACATGACCCTCACCCTTCCTGCCTGTGAAATGGGCACAGCCCTTTCCTACCCCTGAACCTGGTTTCTACTTCCCTTCTAGCCTAGCCTCTGAGGCCTATAGGTGCTGAGGCTGAGACCCCATTGCTCCCAGCAGGCTCAGCTTTGGTGGGGTGGGTGTCCTGCTGGCAAAGCCTGGGGGCTATAAGCTCTGGGGGTGTGGGGCAGCCTTGTCCTGCCTCCTTAACATCCATTGAATTGAATCACCACTCAGAAGCCGTGCTCTGGCCTCCTTTAAATGACAGACCCCAAAGACAGATACAACTTCAGTTTATGCCTCTTAACAAAACTTCAGCCTAAGGTGCTCTGCCTCCACCCCTGGATGCAGAATGAGAAAACAGAGCCAAGTGTCAGCCCAACATGTGTGGGAGGGTGTGTGGGAGGAAACGGAACTGAGAGCAAGGGGATGGGTGAAGGCCCCAAGATGGCCCAAGGAGGCCTCAACAAGGCAAATGGCCAGCAGCTCCCAAATTAGCTGGGAGTCCCTGAACCCAACCCGAGCTCAGCAAACTCATGTCTCCCCAAAGCAGTGGGGTACTGGGGATACCGGGCTGCTGGATTCATAACCCAGCTCTGCCGCCTACATCTGTCTGACTGTGGACCACCATTTAACCTAGCTGTAAAATAGGAGTAAAGAGCATCCACCTCCTAGGGTTGAGGGGGGCTCAGAAGAGGGCCTAGCCCAGAGCTAACTCTCCAGGATGGTTCACTGCTCCTCTGGCCAGAGGTTCACAGACATTATCTCCTAGAATCTTCATCACAAGCCTGGGAAGAAATAATCATTTTCTAGATGAGAAACCTGAGACTCGGTCTCACTGCTGGTCTGTAGCAGGGCTGGGGTTTACAGGCGTTCTATCCTTTCTAACTTCAAGTTCCACTGGCCCAGCTTCCCTCCTGGTGGGCAGGGATGAGGAAGGGGAAGTTGAGTGACAGAGAAGGGAAATCCACATCACTGGAAAGGGCTCCAGTTGGGAGAGGCTGGGCGGCTAGGGCAGACAGATGGAGCATCCTTCCTGCCCATGAAGTCTCTAAGCGCTGCCTCCCAGGAACGATGCTGGCTGCAGGCTGAGGGCCCTTTGGGCATCACAGGTCTTTCCCAGCAATGCTGCAGTCTCTGAGCCTCAAGAGAAATCCTACTGCAGTCCGCACCACAGGTCAGTGGCCATGAGGGAGGAAGGAGAAAGGGCAGGCCAGCTTGGGCAGCTCTGGGTCAGGACCCTGCACAGGCCTTGGGGCTCTAGGATGACCACAGGCTAGGACAGCCAGTGACACCCCATCATCCCCAGGCTCCTTGGGTCCCAGACATCTCATTCTGGAGAAGGGAATGGGGAGGCTGGGCTCAGAGTGGGCAGAGCCCCATGAGCAGGTAAGCAGCCCACATCCGCATCCATCCCAGCACGCAGCAGGGCAGGCCGGCGGGGAGATGAGCAGGAGCCCAGAGGGCCAGAAGCAGTGACCACAGGCCAGCCATCCTTCTGGCCACAAGGGTTGGCAGAGGGAGACCCAACTGCCATCTCAGACTAGAAAGAGAAGGAGTTTCTTCAGCTCGGGGAAATTCCTGCCTAGTGCCACTTACCCATTCCCAGACTTGCCTCATGTTTGAGCAGGAAGGGGCCTTCCCAAGGTCAGCCAACAGGACTTTCTTATTCTGTAGTGAAGGAAAATAAGGTCACCCAAAGTTAGAAGATGTAAATGGGACCAGACTTGAGTGCCCTAACACCTCTACGGAGTCCCATGCTCTTTGGGGGAAGCACAGGAGACTCAGAGTCAGGTCTCCAAGGTTCTGGCTCTGGATCTGCTGCCAGCTAGCAACCTGGACTATTCTAGAAGCTTCCTTCAGCTTGTGGATTCTATAGTTCTGAGATATAGAGTGGCGTGAATGCATCGTGTGTGCGTGTGTATCTATTCATTCAACGGCAAATATTTATCGAGGGCCTTGGGCCAGGCTCTGTTTTAGGCCCTGGAGATAAAGCAGTTCACAAAGCAGATGAAGCCCCTCCTCTGGCGGGGCTGACGATCCGGTGGAGAGACCTATAGTCTTATGGTCAGCGTAGAAGGACCCTGGGCATCCTTTGCGTGCAGACTCTGCTAGGTGGGGAATGTCCTATCGAGACCGTTGAGAGCCACAACCCTTCTCCAGGTCTCCTTGTGCTGCACAGATGTCGTGGACAAATCTTGTGGAAGCATTTCCTGGGTCCCCACCCCATACCCCGACTCCTTGCTCCCACAACACCCCAGGGGGCTTCTTCTGGCATTCTGCGCCCTGCCTTGCAATCACCGATTTTGTTCTCTGACTTTCTGAGAAACCCGAAGAAGGCCTGCGTCCACATCTCCTCTAACCCCCAGCACCGGGGAGATGGGCTACCTATAAACTCGTGTTGAATAAAGGGCTGATTAAATGAAGCTATTGATTCTGAGTTGCGTTTGCTCATCTGTAAAACGGGGACGATCGCTACCTGATGAGTCCTGTTTGTCCCGCGGATCAGAGGAGACTCGCAGATGAAAGGACCTTGGCACCAGCAGGCTGCTCTTCCAGCCATCCTTCTTATCATCCTCCATAAAAATGGCACCAGTGAAGTGCCTCTCTCTGGGAAAGGACTCAGCCGTGGAGATCCCCGGTCTTAGCTGGGAGTGTGTGCTTATGCAGGAATACGTGTGTGAGCGTGAGTGCGTGTGCCAGCCTGGAGAGCCAGCATGACCCCAAAAGAAGACCTGTAGTTTCCAGGAGGCTGCAGGGAGCATGGACCTGGCCAGCCCTACATGGCTGCCCAGGCCAGCAAGGCACCAGAAGAGGCAGCCCACGGCAGAGGGCGAAGGAGGGGAAGGGAAAGAAGGAAGGCCCTCCTGAGTCCCCGTGTCCATCCATCCATCCATCTGTCTCTCTGCTGCAGCCAGCAGCTCACCAGGCAGGACGGAAGCACTGCCCGGCCGTAAATGACTGCTGGCTCCAGGCTGGCCACCTGCCCTGGCCACCCGCACGGAAGGGCCGGACTTTACCCAGCAAATCGGGAAGGAACTGGAACCCCTGAACTTGGGACTTGGGCTCCCTCGATAAGGCCAGTGGACAAACAGGAGGCAGGAGCCGAGGCTCCCCTTTATACACACAGAAGCCCGGCTCCAGGCTGATACTGCAGAGATCTTTGCCCTTTAGTTCAAACAGGAAATCTTAAAATGGAAAATGAGCAGCGTAAGGAAGGGGTGCGGCCACCAGCCTATGGGGAAGACAGAGCAGGTTGTTGGCAACGGAGCTTTTGGGCTCCGTGAGGAACCCAGCCAGGCCGGGGGTTTGGGAGGGGGTAAGAACCACCAGGCAAAGGTCAAGGGCTGCTGGAAGCTGGGAGAATCAGAGCCTGGGGCTGACCCACAAAACACCATTTATTCATCGTTTGGCTTCACCCCTAGGAACCTCAGTTTCTCCATCCATAAATGGGGCCAGCAATACCGCCCACCTCTGAGAGCACACGAGAGGATCAGAATGAAGTCATGAGCATAAAAGTGTCCTGCAAATTGCCGAGGGCTTGACTGGCCAGCCCTGCATGCTGGCCGAGGTCCCCCCCCAAAAAAGGCATTTCACAATTGAGAGGGGAAATCCAAAATAGCATCTCCCGCTCGGCACACCACCCCGGTACACCCCCACGCTGGCAGTTCAAAGAAGAGAAAATTGGGAGAAGATAAATAATTAGAGAAACCCAGCAGTCTCCCCACTGAGGTTTCCAAGTAATTATTTACCTGTAAATTACTCCTCTCGCCTTAATTCTATCTCCAGATCCTTTTGACAAGGTAAATTCATGTATTTACATCTCTAACTATCCTGCTTTGGTAAACATTCCAACAAGCTTGGATGGCCCATTAAAGAAAAAAAAATTGAAGAAGTGAGGCGGGCAGGGGAGAGAGAGAAATTAACTCGTGGTCATTACTGGCGTTTACAGAATTAACCTTGGAGGGTAATTAACCAGGAATCAAAGCCAAGGCAAACCTCCCCTCGAGCCAAAAGGCAGCCAGTCACAGCAGGGTGGGAACCACAGGAGGCCTTCTCTGTGTGGCTCACACCTCCCACCGGCAGTAGGATTTGAGGGGAGATTCTGGCACCTTCCAGTAATCTTCCCTCCACTCCTTCTGCCCTGGGCAGTGCTGTGGGCTGCAATTTCACTTTCAGGAAGGACCTTCTTTATCCAATGAAATCACCGCCCTCTCACTCACAGACCCCCCAGCACTTCCAGACCACTCTCCAACCAAGGCCTGGCCATTTCTGGGCCTGACACATCTTGGGGGCTCAGGTAACAGCCACTGAATGAATGAATGCATGTACTCTTCCTTCCAGTGTCTTAAAGCCTCTCAAATTTGTCAAACTCCACAGTCACCCCCTCAGATTAAGGCCACCACTGTCTTCTGCTTAGATGAGGGCTTCCGGTTGTTCTCTTTGCTTCCAGTCTCTCCTCCTCTCATCCTCCACACAGAATTATCTTCTTAAAAGGCAAACTGAAAAAGCAAGCAAGGTAACACTTCAGCTCTGGCCACGGAGGAGAAAGTCAAGGTTAAGACAGAGGCCTCTGGAGTCAGACAACCTGGGTTTGAAGTCTGTATCAGCCACAGATCACCTGTGTGGCCTTGGGTAAGTTACTTAACATCTCTGAACCTTAGCTTCCTCATCTATAACACAAGAATAATAGAATCTACCCCCTTAAAGTGGTTGTTGCGTGGATTATGAGTTAATGAAGAAATGCCTAGCACTTAATAAACATTAGCTATTAGCAGCAGCGTGATTATTATTGTCATCATCATCATCATTGCTTAAAATGCCTTCACTGCTTTCCCATTGTCCTGGAATTAAAAGGCAAGCTTTTTAGCATCCCCAGATCCAGACAGGCATAGACAACAACCCCAGAGAGGCCCCCACAAAGGGACTCGGCTCTCTGAGGTTTATCCCTGTTTGGGAAGAAAGAATGTGTGAGGCTCAGAGTTGGACCTTGCAGCCAGCCTTTCTAAGGTCAGGCATCTTCTAAAAAGAGCTTTCAGTTGCTTTGAAACATCCACCCATCCTATAAAAAGGGAAGGTAGGTATAAGTTTCCCCAGTTTTAAGAGGAAGAAACTAGGGTCTACAGAGGACCAGTGACTTGCCCGTGGCCACCACTTAGTAGCATCAGGAATAAAATCTTAAGCCTCTCAAGACAGCGAATCGGGGAAAAGAACACACACTTGGAGGTGGACCTGAGTTTGCATCCCAGGCAAGGCCTTGGACAAATTTTCACCTTTCTAAGCTTCCAGTTTTCACATCTGCAAAGTAGAGGTGAGCATGCCTTTCTTGCAAGGTGCTTTGGGAAGATGAATTGAACCACCTGCTGTATGAGAAAGTGCCCAGCCACTGCCTGGCCTCAGAAGTGAAGAATAAAGGAGTGTGGAGGAGATGCAGGCTGCAGAGGCCGGTGTGCAAGGATCTGGAAGTAGCATGGGGGAAAGCCAGAGAAGCCAGCCTCTGCCTCCAGCCCTTGGCTCAGAGATATTCACTCCCAAAGCCCAGGGGCAAATGGTGTCCTCAGCAGAGAGGCATGGGCCAGTTAAGACAGGAAGTGGAGGCAAGGATGGGGCTGGAGACCCTGATCTGCGGGAGCAGCATCCACGAGGAAGCCGCAGTGATGGGAGAGGCGAAACCTCCCAGAGAGAGAGCTGAGGCTGGAAACCAGAGGTTTCATTTATTTACATCTCACCTGCGCCCAGGACCAGGAGGCAGGGGCAGAACCTTAGAAAGAGCAGGAACTAAAATCCACAACAATGATTACAGAATCAACACCACAACAACCAGCCTGAAACAGCAACTCAGTTATTCAACATTTTCCTGCAAGTGTCTTGTAACAGATTTTTTTGGTATTTCACTAAAAGGACAAATGACCCTCTGATGCTAAGAGTCATGTTAGGAGACAGTAAGCCAAGTTTCCTTCACTTTCCAAGTAGAATGTGGCCTTTTCAAGGACAAGCTATAGATCCAGGGCCCAGCCCAGCACAGCCTCAATAGATCTCCTGAAGGGTTCAAGAAATTAATGAAGAGCTTAGCTCTAAGATCAGAAGGGGAAATGCCCAGAGAGCTCTTAAATTCATATTCCCTAATATGAATAATATCATATTGATATCATAATAATAATCTAACTAGTATTACTCTATCTTATTTTCCAAATGACAAACTAAGCTACTATATGAGTAGAAAAACTCTTTTGAGTTAAGCTAACCTGAATTAACTCCTGCTTCCTGCACTTACTCTCTGAGCCTCAGCTTCCTCATCTGTTAAATAAACATTATTTTGTACTTGGAATCCTTGTTGGGAGGAGTCAAGATAGTGTATATAAAGTGCCACCCATATGGTTTTCACTTAATACGTGAAACCTTGACCGTAAAGTCAGTCCAAAAAAATTCAGAAGCACAGCATATACACTGCGTTCTCTAACCACAAAGCAATTCAGTTGGAAATAAATAACAAAAAGATAACAAAGAAAACTCTATGGTTTTGGAAATTTATGAGCATACTTCTCAATAAGTCAAAGATCAAAGAAAGAATTAAAGTGGAAATTAGAACATACGTAGAAATGAATGTCAGTGGAAATGCTACGCACCAAAATGTACTGAGCACAGCTAAACCAGTCCTCAGGGAGGACCGTGCAGCCTTGGATGCTCAGATTTGAAAAGAAGAAAGGCTGAACATGGGTGAGCTAACCATCCAACTTAAGGAATTAGAAAATAACCACTGAACGAACCCAAGGAGAGTAGACATAAGAAAGAATTAAAAATGAGAGCAGAAATTCATAAAATACAAAATGAAAATAAGATAGCTTTAACAAAGCCAAAAGTTGGCTCTTTAGGAAGCCTAATAAAATTGATGGGTTCAGTGAGAATGATCAAGAAGAAAATGACAGAAGGCTCAAATAGCTAATCTTAGGAATAAGAAAAGGGATAAACAATTATAGATAGGGCAGACATTAAAAGGATAAGAAATACTACGATCAACTTTATGCCAATAAATTCTTAAACTTAGATAAAATGGAAAAATTCATAGCAGAGTATAATCTACCAAAATTTTCTTTAAAAAAATTAGAAAATCTGCCTTTTCCTTTAACCATTAAAAAAATTAAATTTATAATTTAAAACCATGCCATAAAGAAGTCACAAGTCCAATGGTTACAAAAGCAAGTTCTAACTAAATGTCAAGAGCAGGTAATTACAGATAATTCAAACTCTTGCCGAGAACTTAAAGAGGAAAACAATTTCTCCACTCATTTGATGAGGAAGGTACAGCTTCGATACCAAAATGAGGCAAATACAATATAAAAAAGGAAAATCACCAGCCAATAAAAATCACTAGTCACATGAACATAGATGCAAACTCCTCAAACAAAATTTTAGCAAATCAAATTCAGAAACTATAAAGATAGTTAATGCAGGCAACCAAATTTGGGTCATCCAAGCAATGTCATGTTGACTGAAATTAGATATTTATTTTTGCTATTCATTATTGTAACATATTAAGTGAGATTAATCACAGGATCCAACGAGTAGACACAGAGAAATATCTTTAAAAATTCCCCACTAGGGGCCGGCCCGGTGGCTCAGCGGTTAAGTTCTCACGTTCTCTATCGGCGGCCCGGGGTTCACCGGTTTGGATCCCAGGTGTGGACATGGCACCGCTTGGCAAGCCATGCTGCGGTAGGCGTCCCACATATAAAGTAGAGGAAGATGGGCACAGATGTTAGCTCAGGGCCAGTCTTCCTCAGCAAAAAGAGGAGGATTGGTGGCAGATGTTAGCTAGCTCAGGGCTAATCTTCCTCAAAAAAAAAAAAAAAAAAATTCACCACTAATAAGTGCTTTAAAAACAAATTTAGCAAATTCAAACTAGAAACTTTCTTAACTTGAAAAAGGATATTTACAAAAATCCAAAGTAAATATCATACTTAATGGTGAATTATTAGTAGAATTTCCTTTACAGTCAGCAAAGAAGCTGCTAGCCTAGTTTAAGTTTGGTTACTTTTTTTAGAGGTTCTACCTCATACAATCAGACGACACAGATTTTTTAAAAGTATAAAAATTGTCTTTGTTCCCAACTTATATGATTTTCTGCATAAAAACACCAATAGAAGCTACAAATTTTTAGAAAGAATGAGAAAATTAGCAAAATCATCAGTAAACAAAACTCAGTTACATTTTTACGACCCAACAACCATCAGTTAAAAATGCAATTTATTACGATAAAAATAATTCTAATAAAAAATGTGCAAGACCTTTATGCAAAAAGCTATAAATCTTGTTAGATGACATTTGGAAAACTTAATAGAAGGAGAGAACGGGGCTGTGTTCATGGATAGGAAGTTTCAATATAAAGACGTCAACTGTCCCCAAATCAATCTGCAGATTTAATACAATTGAAATCAAAATATCCAAAGAACTTGAACATCTAATTCGAAATGTGTGAGCAAGATCAAAGGGCCAAGAGTCATTCAAACAATTTTGAAGAATAACAAATATCAAATAACAAACCGTGCCCTTCCAAATATCGGAACTTAATATAAAATTATAAAAATTAAGATAGAGTCTTATTAATATGTGGAGGGATATATTTGCCAATAGGGAGAGAATTGAGCCCGGAAATAGACCCTTGCCTTTATAGATACCTAAGATAGGAAAGCATTTCATGGCAGGTCCGTGGATAGAGATAGATTATTCAATAAATAGTTATGGCACATCAGCTATTCAGATGGAAGAGACAGTAACAATTTTGATCCCTACTTCACCCAAACAAAAAAATCAGATTCAGATACTTTAGTAATTGAGATGAAAAGCAAAACTTTAAAAATTTTTGAAGAAATATAGAATATACAGATGACTTCAAGGTCAGAAGGATTGTTTTAATAAGACATACCAAAAAAGCATTAACTTTTATCAAATTGATCAATTCAGTAACTTCTATTCCTCAAAATACAACATAGAAGAATGAACAGTCAAAAACTGGGAGGAAATATTTACAACGCTAACTAAGGAATTGTACTCACAGCATATAAAGAGCTCTTACCAAAAGAAAAAAAATAATAACCTAACAGAAAAATGAGCCAAGGATATTAATAGTCATTTTGAAAAAGGAGAAAATTTGAATGGCAAAAAGAAAACAATTTTTAAAAGGCAGTCAACCTGATCAGAAATCAAGAAAATTTAAATGAAAATCACAATGTGATATCATTTTCATCCACCGAATGGCAAAAATTGAAAATTCTAGCAATCCCCAGCAGCTCCAAGGATCTGGAGCAGCGGGAACCCTCAGACACTTTCCAGAGGAGATGCAGGTATTTGTGTGATCGTTTTGGAAAAGAGTTTGCCATTTTCTAGTAACTTTGAGGATGCACATACCCTATGACCCAGCGCAGATGCACGCCCCAAACTGAGAGCTCTTACACACATGAGCCAGGAGACACGCTTAAGAGTGTTCATAAAAATATTGTTTGAATAGTCAAGACCAAAAACGACTCAAATATCTATCCATGGGATGATGGGGAGGCGCTGTAACTTGCGATAAACTCACACAAGGAAATACTATACAGCAGTAAAAATGAACAAACGAGAAATAAACACACCTTCACGGCTGACCCTCGCAAACTTACGAGGAATGAAAAATAAAAGCAATGGCTTCCTAGCCTTTCTTAATGTCTTGATTCACTTAGAAAATGATAATACTTCTACTGTCTACATAGCACACCAGGATCAACTTAAATCTGTGGTGATCCATCCAGGGTCATCAGGTGACCAGTCCCCACAAGATTTCTTGGCACTCTTGGGGCTGGCCCAGTGGCGTAGTGGTTAAGTTTGCTAAATCCACTTCAGTGGCCTGGGGTGTGCCGGTTCAGATCCTGGGTGTGGACATACACACCACTCATCAAGCCATGCTGTGGTGGCCTCCCACATACAAAATAGAGGAAGATGGGCACAGATTTTAGCTCAGCAACAATCTTCCTCAAGCAAAAAGAGCAGGATTGGCAACAGATTTTAGCTCAGGGCCAATCTTCCTCACCAAAAAAAAAAGAGAGAGAGAGATTTCTTGGCACTCCTGAGCTTTAATATACACTATACTGGCATTTATGCAAAACCCAAAAACATGCAAAATTAAACAATACATTGTTTAGTGACACCTAAATATGTGGAAAACAATGAAAATAAGCAACAGAATCATAAAGAAACTTACCTCTAGGGAGAAAAGAAGGGAGATGAGATGGGAAAGGGGCAGGCAGTGTATTCTGTCCTGTGCTCGAAATATTTCATTACAGCTGTGGGATACAAACATACATACATCAGATGGATTTAACTATTTAACAGACCAGAAGAAAATGTATCAAAGCCTTAATTAACCACGGTTGGTTATCTTTGAAAGACAGATGTCTTTTTTCTATTTCCTTTTTTTTTTTTTGGTAGTTTCTAATTTTCTACAATGAACATGTATTTCTTTTATAATCAAGGGAAGAAAAAAAAATACTTTGTTTAACAAGACAAACCCCTTAATTGTGAAGATAAATACCAGGCAGTCGAAAGGAGGAGGAAGAAGGAAAAAAAATACCCCACTAGGTATAAAAATAACTTTCCCTGGATTTGGTCTTCAAGTAACAAGCTACAATTTCAGGAACTCTTTCTCCCCTGAGCTTTTCTGGGTCTCACGCAACAAAATAAGGGAAAATGTGCCTGTTGAACTATATTGTTCCCCCGTCAGGTATAAAGGAGAAACCTTTTGTGCATTTAAGGAAAAAGCACACTGGTCCTCCCCAGGCCTTATTTTTAGATTTACTGTAATTCGCTCTCTGAAAAGGCCCTGCAGCCAAGTGAACTCGGGACGTTTGTTTTTCCTTCTCGGAGCGTCATTTGTTTCTGTTTTCTGTGGAGGTGAGTGCAACGCGGCCTAAACGGCAGGCGGGGACTTCCCTTCAGATTAGCATGTTCTTGGCATTCCTCGGCTTTGGCCTCAGCCCCTCGCTGGCCTCCGCAGTTGCTAAATTATTTCCTGGGAGGAGATTAGGAACTCGGGACAGGGAGAGAATAACTGCCGCGATGGGCAGCGGGCAGGACGGTCCCCCGGATGCTGATGTCGAAACGGAGGCACCAAAAGGTGAAGGATCTGCCTTCTGTGGGTCGCAAGGAATCAGGTGGGAGACTGAATGCCCCCGCTGGGACCGTCTCTGCCTGTGCCTTGCCCGGCCCCCGCCTGCCCCTGCCTTTTGTCCCTCAGTGACATCCCACCTACCTGGACGCCCACAGCAGTTCTCGCGGTCCACGCAGGAGGCCTCAGGATCTTCTCGGCAATGTGCGAAGAGAGGAGGAAGAGGGTGAGAAGGAGGAAGAAAGGAGAGACAGGGAAAATTATCTCTGTAGTAACAGCTCGTGCGTCTTCAGGACTCGCCACGTGCCAGACGCTGTCCCAGGCAATTCCCACTAGAGTATCTCATTTAATCTGTACAACGATACCACGAATTCGGTGATGAGGGCGGGGGGGCGGGGCATTCGTCAGAGAATGAAACTGAGCTTCCGAGCGCCGCTAAGCGACTTGCACGCAGTCAGGTGCTGCTAAGGGCTGCAACGAGGACTTGAGCCCAAGCCTATGATTTTGGAGCTTGAGTCCTAACTCTGATTCCTTCTCTCAACTCCCCCAACCACTCATCACAGGACCCTGAGGAGCTGAGTTTTTCCTCTAAAGCAGAAAACAGGAAGACGTGGCTCAGCTGCCCCCAAACATTCAGGGGCTCCCTATCTCCTGGACTCATTTATCGGAATTCCACTTCTGCCTCTACCATCTCTGTCAGTCTGACCCCCACCCATCTACCCAAGTCCCAAGTTCATGCAGAGTGCCTGGTCCCCCCACAAGCCTCCACCTCTCCAGGTTCAAGTCTGTCTCTGATTTTAACTGTCAGGCTGCTCCTCTCCCTGCTGCAGCCTCCTCAAGTGTCTTCTTTTCAGCCCAGTAAGTTAAGGTCCACCTCCTCCAAGAAGCCTTCCTTGATTTCATTGAATTCATTAACTCATTCATTCAATCAACGAGTTTCATTAAGCAGTCCCTGTGTAACAGCCCCTGTGAATTGAAATAATTAATAAATACACCATCAAAACTTATCGGGGAGGTCAAGAAGGAATTTTCTGAAGAATTGGTGGCTGCCCAGGGACCTGAAAGATGAGCAAGAGAAGTTGACTAGAAAAACTGGAGGAGGGGATGTGTTGCTAAGAGGACCAGACCAAGGGAACAGGATGAACCAACAAACAGAGCCGAGACAAACCACAGCCCCGTCATGAACCAGTTGTGGAAATATAGTCATGCGTTGCTTAATGACGGGGGTGTGTTTTGAGAAATATGTCATTAGGTGATTTCTGTCATTGTGCGAACATCACAGAGTGTACTTACACAAACCTAGATGGCATAGCCTACCACACACCTGGGCTGTATGGTACTAATCTCATGGGACCAGCGTCATATATGCTGTCCATCATTGACCGAAACTTCAGGGTGCAATGCATGACTATGTGAGCAAGTTATCCCACTAACCTTTCTGAAATGGGTCACTGCCACTACATAAAGCATGTGGCAGTGATTGTCACACTGTCAGAATACACCATGGTCAGGTCTGTAAAGACCCTGCCACAAAATGCGTCACAGAGTAAGTTCTCATTAAATGGTATATCCCTTCTGGCCGATGTTTCTTTCGAGGAGTAGAAATAATTCTGGATGTCAAAACGTTGTAATTTGTATAGGCATCAGAGTTTTAGGGCAGAGGATAGTATATTATTATTATCAGGGCAACTCCAGATCCCTGAGGTCACCACCATCTGCAATTCGTGCCCATACTTGGAGCTCCACTGAAGAAGGGGACCTCGTTGTCTTGCTTACCACTGTCTCCCCATTGCCGAAGCAGCGCCTGCCACAAAGTGCTAAGCTGGGAATGTTTGTTGAATGAATGTTTGATAGCTTTACTCGTCTACTAGACCAAGGGTTCTCAAAGACTGGTTGTCCAAGCAGCAGCAGCTTGAAGCTTGCAAGAAATGCAAATTCTCAGGCACAACCCCAGGCCAACTAAATCAGAAACTGAGGTGGGGCCAAGGAATTGGTGTTTTCACGAGCCCTCCAGGTGACTCTGATGCCCACCTGGGTTTGAGAGGCACTGGTCTAGAGACGAGCTCTGGAGAACAGGCATTGGCTCATCCAGTTCTAAGCATACAGCCCCGAGCAAATTCATCGGGACTGAAAATTGACGGTCCCTCCTGGAGCTCAAGTCCCCATGCAAAACTCAAGCCAACCTGAAGACTATGAGGACCAAGCTGCTTGGAGAATTGGGCCTCGCCCTTTCACTGGCCCCCAGATGAGTGCATCTACCTTTGCCAAGGATGTCTTTCCCTTCTGGGTGCAATCACGTCCCAACTCAAAAGTCCCCTCTTGGGGCTGGCCCTGTGGCCGAGTTGTTGAGTTCACGCGCTCCACTTCAGCAGCCCAGGGTTTCGCCGGTTTGGATCCTGCGCGCAGACATGGCACTGCTCGTCGGGCCACGTTGAGGCGGCGTCCCACATGCCACAACTAGAAGGACCCACAACTAAAAAAATGCACAACTATGTCCTGGGGGGATTTGGGGAGAAAAAGCAGAAAAGAAAGAAAGAAGATTGGCAACAGGTGTTAGCTCAAGTGCCAATCTTTTTTAAAAAAAAAAAAAAGGCCCCTCCTCTGGGAAGCCTTTGGAAGCAATTCCAGTGAAACGCTCCCTCCCTGTGTCCCCAGCGTACAGAGTAGAGGCTTTCATCACAACCAGCATCCCATGCTGGTGGTATATGAATTCGCTGAGAAATGTCTCCCCCAGTTATGTGCCATCCAATATGGTAGCTACCGGCCACATGTGGCTGTGAGCACTCTGGTCGAGCTGGACAAATTGGGATGTGCTGTAAGTGTAAAATCCACACTGGATTTTGAAAAACTGTAGTACGAATAAAAGAATGTAAAATATCTTATGAACAATTTTCATACTGATTACATGTTGAAGTGATAATATTTGGGATACATTGGATAAAATAAATGTATTAGGAAATTCATTTCACCTGGTTCTGTTTTCTGTTGCGGCTACTAGACAAAGTGAAGTGGCTTATGTGACTTACGTTATAGTGCTCCTGAGCAGTGTGCCGTAGACTGTCAGAATTCCACCATGATAGAGGCCAGGGCTCCGTCACCTCTGGACCCGACGCCCATCCCCTCTCTTGCGTATAGTAGATACTCAAGGAATGAGTGTAGAAACGTAAAAGAATTCACCAATATCTAAGACCTAGAAAGAATTATTGATCTTCTCAAAAGCAGATGCCTTGATATCCACATCTGGGGCCAATTCAGTTTGTTCCAACTCAGAAGTCGAAGAAAGAGGACAAGTTTGGGGGTCGGAAGGCTCTGGTTGTGAGGCTGACCCCTAAGCAGCCAGATCATTTCGTGCACCTCAATCTCCTTCTTACCTCCGATAATTGTTGCCGCGTCTCACCCCACGGGCTCTGCTGGGAGATGAAGGAGAAAATGAACAGGAGCCTATGGTAGACTATGGGAGCTGGAGAAGGGTGAGAAATTATCCTCTGTTCCCCCACCCCATCCTCTCCAGTTGTCTGTCAGAGTGTACAGACATCGTGTTCCCAGGATTTATAGCACATTTTATAACGTTTTGGGTGAGGCCAGTAGCTTTACATGCACTGTTGTTTTCCCTCTCTTTAAACTCAATAAGATTTCACTCAAAGAGAAGAATTCGAGAAAGAGGGGATAGAGGAGCCTACTGAGAATAAGAAAGCCCCCCTCCCTCCTCGTAGGTACCCCGGCTGTGCATGTCCGTCCATGGCTAGGGAACTGGAGAGAAACTTCTATTCTTAGAGTCTTAGACCAGCTGTGCAAGTATCAAAAATTCAGCAGCCTACCAGATTTCGACCTCAACGGTTGTCATTGATGCAATTACCGTCAATCGTTATTAGTCCATATTTACGAATTTGCCTACTCACTAAAATTTACTTGTAACCCCAAAGTCAAAACTTGAAGACTTTTGTGATCATTCACAGCCATGCGCAGAACAGTGAAAAATCTGAAGCTCCCAGGTCCACACTGTTGCGGGTTAAATTGTGTCCCTCTCAAAATTCGTATGTTCAAGCCCTAACCCCCAGTACCTCAGAATGTGACTGGATTTCAGATTGGGCCTTTAAAGGGGTAATCGAGTTAAAATGAGGCCGTTAGGATGGGCCCTGATCCAGTCTGACTGACGTATTAACAAGAGGCTATTAGAACCTCAGAGAGACTCCAGAAAGATCATGTGAAGACAGAGGGAAAAGGTGACCGTCTAAAATCAAGGAGAGAGGCCATGGGAGTAACCCAACGCGCCGACACCCTGACCTCACACTTCCAAGATCTCCAGAACTGGGAGATAAATGAATTTCTGTTGTCTCAGCCCCCCAGTCTGTGGTGTTTTATGAAGGCAGCTATTCTATTCTAGCAAACTATTCTAGTCCTGCGCCGCATGGTAACGTTTTAGTCAACGTCAGACCGCAAATACGACAGTGGTCCCGTAAGATGAGTACCATAGACTAGGTGTGCAGTAGGCTATGCATCTAGGTTTCTGTAAGTGCACTCTATGATGTTCTCACAATGACAAAATCACCTAATGACGTGTTTCTCATAACACATCCCCATCGTACAGCGGCACACGGCTCTACCTTACGTACGTGCCCAGCTGAGACGGAGCAAGGCGATGCTTTGTCGTCTTCTTGCAGCTCTCATACTGTAAACAAGCGTCCTTTTCATGGTCCATTTAGTGCCAAGTCTTTCACATTTTTGTGCCTTTCGTTAGCGATTTCGCTGTTCAAAATGGCCCCCAAGCACAGTGCTGAAGTGCTGTGTATTGTTCCTAAACACACGAAGGCGGTGATGTGCCTAACAGAGAAAATACGTGTCAGATAAGCTTCATTGAGGCCTGAGTCACAGTGCCATTGGCTGTGGATTCAATGTCAATAAATCAATAATGTTATATTAAATAAAATAAGATGTCTCTAAACAGAAACACACCTACAACAAGATCACGTGTGGATCCATCGATGAAAAGGCAGTGACCGGAGGCTCACAGGAACCTAACTTTGAATTTCCCCTAGGAACAACAGTGCCGTATTTGCTAATTCAGTTTTCACAGTGACTTTGTAGACCATAATTGTTGCAAATAAGGAAAATCGACTGGATCCAGTACTTCTAATATCTGTCCAAAAGAAACAAAATTACTGTCTCGAAAAGATATCTGTCCCCCCATGTTCAGTGCAGCATTGTTCACAATCGCCAGGACATGGAAGCAACTTGAGTGTCCATCAGTGGATGGATGGATAAAGAAGAGGTGGTATACATATATCAAGGAATATTATTCAGCCATAAAAAAGGAGGAAATTCCACCATTTGCAGCAACATGGATGGACCTTGAGGACATTATACTAAGTGAGATAAGTCAGAAAAAGACAAATATCATATGGTCTCTCTAGATATGTGGATCCTAAAAAAATCAAACTCATAGAAACAGAACGTAGATTGGTGGTTGCCAGAGGTTGGGGCAGGGGGGCAAAAATGAGTGAAAGTGGTCAAAAGGTACAAACTTCCAGTTATAAGATCTAACGTACAAAAATGACTGTAGTTAATACTGTATTATATATTTGAAAGTCGCTCAGAGAATAAATCTTAAAAGTCCTCCTCACAAGAAAAAAATATGTTAACTATGTTAACTAAACTTATTGTGGTAATCATTTTGCAGTATATACATATATGAAATCACTATGCTGTACCTCTCTCACAATGTTATACGTCAATTGTATCTCAAAAAAGTTTTAAATCAACCATAAATGCTTTCAAGTAAATGAGTGGAGTTCTGCTCTTTTGATACATTGCTCTTTCCATGTATCAATCTCTCTGGCTTGCCCTTGTCCTCTCTTGAATTGACACTCACCAGCACAAACCTGGCAAGTTTCAGCAGACGCTTGGGAAAGACAAGAGAAGCTAGAGCTGACCATGTCTCAACGCTCATTAGTAGGAAAGCATCCTCATTTGTTTCATATTGTTCAGAGGAGGGAGTATGTTGGTCAGGCACAAGCATCAGCATGTGGACTAAGGAATAAAAATCAAACCCTGAGTTGGTCAGACAGGTTCCAAACGTCCTGTTATTGAAAAAAAAAAAAAAAATGCCGCACCCTTTACCAGTTTACAGAAGACCAGCAAAGAAGACGCTCAGACAATAATAAATGAAATGGGCAGCCTTTATTAGCCACCTGGCATGAAAGGACACTTGCCTCAGAAGAGGGAAACCTTTGACCCTATTTCCTGAGTCAGCCATCTGGCGCCTCTCCTGCCCCGTGGAAAGGTCAGGGCTTGTGGAGTCAGACATAGGTTAAAATCCTGTCTGCACCACTCACTGGCTGTGCAAACATCAGCCTCAGTTGCTTCATCTGTAAATTGGGGGCTAAGAGTACCCATTTTGTGGGCTGTTGAAAGGATTGAGGGAAATTACATGCCTATTGCAATTTCTGGCACGTACCTGATTATTCCATGAAGCTCTTCGATGTCACAGTCTTATTTTGCTGGTGCACACTTATTTATGAATATCATCTCTCGGCAACCCTTTCTCCAGGAGGAAAAAGGATCCTGTGTCCACTTTTCAGTCCTTTAGCAAAGTTTTATTGTGCACCAACTGCTTACCAAGCCCCATGTCAAAAGGAGAAGCAGAGAAGTAAAAATCTTACAGTTGAGTTCTGAAGGAAGTCTCTCTAGTGTGGATAATATTTTCATATCTTAAATAATAATATCTTTGGGCCAGCCTGGTGGGGCAGCGGTTAAGTGTGCATGTTCCAGTTTGGCAGCCCGAGGTTCGCCAGTTTGGATCCCGGGTGTGGACATGGCACCGCTTGGCAAGCCATGCTGTGGCAGGCATCCCACGTATAAAGTAGAGGAAGATGGGCACGGATGTTAGCTCAGGGCTAATCTTCCTCAAAAAAAATAAATAAATAATAATAATAATATCTTATATATGGCTAATGTAACACACAGAGCGATAAGAGACTTAATCAGGTCTAGGGCTATAAAAATTCCACAGAAGATATTGTTTTGTGGGGTAGAGAGATCTGAGAAGACTTCCTGGATGAAGTGATGCTCCATTGAAGCCTTTAATAAGGCCTGCACTCAGAGAAGTACAGATGAGATAAGAAAGGAGGGAGAAAGGAGGAAAAGTGAGTGAGTAGCTTGATTTGCACAGGGACATATATCTGAGCCCTGAGGGAAAAGTACATTCTTTCAGCAATGCATCACCTCCCACGCGAAAGCCGATCTCGCTTCGTCTCTCCTTTTTTATTGAATGAAGTTGGAGGAATTTTGAAGTTTATTTTCTAAATTATATGAATCTTGAATGTTCAATTAGCAAATTTAGAAAATTCAAACAAACAACAAGAAAATTAAAATCACCCATATTCCTACTCCTTAGAGATAACCATTATTAGTATTTTCGTGAATCTCCTTCTAGAATATCATGTGTGTATGTGTGATACACTGAACAGGATATTTACAAACTAGGATCATAGTATGCATGGTTTATAGTTAATTTTTTATCACTTATTTAACATGTTGCAGGCATGTTTTCAATGTCACTAAATATGGAGCTCTATTATTATCTTTAACAATCAAATAGTATTCTCCTGAATGTACATACCATAGTTTATTTAATCCATCCTTTCTTGAAGAACTCATCATGTGTCTGTGTGTTTTAAAGATTGTTCCAATTATTACAAAATAAATGTTTGGTCAGAACATTTTGAAAATATAGAAATGTGGAAGTTTTCTTTGTTTTTTAAAGATTGGCCCTGAGCCAACATCTGTTGCCAATCTTCCTCTTCTTTTTTTTCTCCCCAAAGCCCCAGTACATAGTTGTATATCCTACTTGTAAGTCCTTCTAGTTCTTCTGTGTGGGACACCACCACAGCACGGCTTGATGAGCGGTGTGCAGGTCCACACCCAGGATCCAAATTAGTGAACCCCACGCTGACAAAGCAGAGCGCGTGAACCTAACCACTTGGGCGAGGGGCCAGCCCCCTAGCCGTTTTGTATTTTAACTTTCTCATGAAAAATCATTTTAGCCAATATAAATTATCTAGGATAACAAGGACCTAGTCAATGAACTGATATTACTCCATGTTCCAGGCATACAAGAAATTCAGAACTTGGTTGTAATGCCTGTCTGATAATACACATAACCTGTGCTAAGTTTTCCTGGTAGCTGACCTCATCCTTTCTTATAACCAAAAATCCAGATATTCCAATGCTGATTACCCAAAAAATTTCATTATGAAGCACTTAAATTGTCTTAGGATACGTGTATTTTTTTTTAAAAGCAAAAGAGGGCCAGCCCAGTGGTGCAGCGGTTAAGTTCACATGTTCCACTTTGGCAGCCCCGGGTTTGCTGGTTCGGAACCTGGGTGTGGACGTTCACACCATTCGGCAAGCCATGCTGTGGCAGGTGTCCCACATATAAAGTAGAGGAAGACGGGCACAAATGTTAGCTCAGGGCCAGTCTTCCTCAGCAAAATAGGAGGATTGGCAGCAGATGTTAGCTCAGGGCTAATCTTCCTCAAAAAATAAAAAAATAAAATAAAAAGAAAGCAAAAGAATTCTACAAGACAAAGAGAAATATGTACAATTACTTCAAAAATAGTTTGGTCTGATATTTTCAGATTAAACCAATTTTGGAAACATATTTTAGATGTTTGCAAAGAGGGCAAAGAACAAGGCTTAACTTTCTACCTTATATATTTCTTTAATGCTTGCAATTTTACCTATTAAATGTGTGTTAATTTTTTATCAGAACAAAATAAAGTTTTTTCTAAGACAGAAGAAGTCGAAGAAAAATAAAATTGCTCCTATTCTCACCACCCACTGTTAACATTTTGGTGTTGCCTCAAACCTTTTTCTATGCCTACTTGGCAAACTATTTTTACAAAGCTAGGATCATAGTATAAATATAATCTTACATCTGGCTTATTTCAATCATAATAGAAGCATTTCCATTCATAAACTCT
This sequence comes from Equus quagga, assembly GCF_021613505.1. Classification (NCBI taxonomy): domain Eukaryota; kingdom Metazoa; phylum Chordata; class Mammalia; order Perissodactyla; family Equidae; genus Equus; species Equus quagga. Next base: position 71,100,693 of record NC_060267.1, on the reverse strand, counting down.
TCATAAGCATTTTTAATGGCTGCATAATATTCCATTGAACAGCTACGTAATCATTTATATAATGCTTCCCCTATGTTTGAACATTTAGGTTGTTTCAAGTTTTTCTCCATTGTACATAAAGTTTCAATTTTGCTGCATAAATCCGGATCTGCACTTTAGATTACTTCCTTATGGGAGATTCCCAGAAGTGGAATGACTTGCTCTAAGGCAATGAACGTTTTTCAGGCCTGTGAAACATATTGCTAAATTGCTTTCCCGAAAGGGTTGTACCACTTCACACTCCCACTAACAGTGTTGCTCATTCCATTTTTAATAGCATCATGTGACCGAAATGGCCAATAGCAAGGTCTAAATAAACTATCGTACATCTAGCCAGTGAATTATACAGCCCGTGAACTTGATTATGAGGCCTGCATAACGACAGGGAAAGGTGGTTATGCTGCAGTGTCAAGCAGAAAAAGTCGAAAATAGTATTGAATGTAATTGCCACTGCATCAAAAAAAAAATAAGTCTGCATAATGATGAAAACTAGGGGAAAAAAGCAGGAAACACTGACATGCCAGGATAAGTGTGGCGGGGTGATGACTTCGAGATTCATCACTGTCCCTCCGGTTTTAATTATTTTCCTTCTCTGCGTTAATTTCGCCTGATGTTGCTATAGCACTATTTAAGATGGCAAAAACTTTAAATACAGGCAAAACACTCAGACTACAGAATTGCGCAGTACAGGATTTCTCAAAAGCTGCTCCTGCAGAATTCTAGCGTTTCCAAAGCCGTCCCAAGTATTTTCGTGGCTAAAGGATCATGGTGGTCTTTTCTGAATTCCCAGAAATAATTAAGTCAGTGAATGGAATTTTCTCAAATGTAAATTCTCCCATGATGTTTTTTTCCTCAAACCTCTGGCAACTGCCACCACTCTTCTGCTAACAGATGACAAGAATGAAGACTTTACAAATAGTAACAGAAAACCACTGGAACAGCTGGTCACACTCTATGGATCCTGCACTTGTGGTTGAACTGTTTTACCCCAGCATGGAAGAGAGTCCGATTTTCTGCCAGTAAACCTGCTCCAAGTCCTGTGCTGGGGTGAATAGAAATAGGTTATGGCGTCCCCCAAGCGCACTGTGATGTCAGTGACGGAAATTCACCATCTAAAGAGACTTGGGCAAAGCTGAATTCTGACCTCTGCTGTCTCCGCCCTGTTCTGAGCGGGAGAAACACAGAGGATGACATCATCCAGGGCCAGTGGGGTCTGATTCCCAAGGTGACGAAACAACAGCCTTCTTGAACAAGCACCCAGCTCCCCACCCCCCAGGGCCTGCTTTGGTGCTTTTCCTGCCTCCCATCTGTCCTCTCGTCGGTCCGCGCTGATTTGAAGCTGCTTAAAATCTTTCCACTTCAAGTGGGTTTCAGGGACCAACAGCATCAGCATATCCCCAGGAGCTTGTTAGAAACGCAGAAGGCCAGGCCCCACCCCATCATATGGAGTCAGAATCTGCATTTTAACAAAATGCCCAGGTGATTCACAGGCGAGGTACATTTGAGATGCTTGGGCTAAACCACAGGGTTGATGTCATTCTTCTGCCCAGACACTTGCAGTGGCTCCCTGTGGCCTGAAGGAAACCATCCAAACTCAGCAATCTTATCCCAGCCTGCCTTCCCAGCCTCTTCTCAATGCCCACATAGTAAACATTCCCTGAGTACACTAGGCTTGCTCCAGCCCAACCAAGCACAACTTTGTACGTATGGTTCCCTCTGCAAGAATGCCTTTCCAGGGGCCAGCCCCATGGTGCAGCGGTTAAGCACGCACGTTCTGATTCAGCGGCCCAGGGTTCACCGGTTCAGATCCCAGGTGCAGACACAGCACTGCTTGGCAAGCCATGCTGTGGCAGGCGTCCCACATATAAAGTAGAGGAAGATGGGTGTGGATGTTAGTTGAAGGCCAGTCTTCCTCAGCAAAAAAGAGGAGGATTGGCAGCAGTTAGCTCAGGGCTAATCTTCCTCAAAAAAAAAAAGTAAGAATGCCTTTCCATAAATGCTGAAATCACACTCAGCCTTCAAACCCTAGCTCAAGACCTCCTCCAGGAAGCCTTCTGGGACTACTCCCAACCCACTTCCCACTGCTCCTTCCTCTGATCTCTGCTGCCCTCAGAGGTTAAGCAGTCTCCGTGCATATGTACGTGTGGCCTACTCCTGTGGGCGCCTCAGTAGATGTTTAATCCGTGTTTGCTAAATAAATGAGTGAATGAACAAATGAATGAATGGTGCCACTTCTGGCCCTGCCACGTGATCACTGAAGTGATTTTTCTCTTTGAAAAATGCCCTGTCTCATGGGGACTTTGTGAAAATCAAGTAAGTTTTGTGCCTGGAAAAGGGCTTTGTAAGCTACAAAGATCTATGAGATTGGGATCAACACCAGCACTGCCCCCGGGGGCCATCCCTGGATCTGCCTGGGGTTGTCCCCGTGATAATGACCCGAAAGGATATTGATGCATACAGATTCTTGAGCCCCACCCTCGGAGATCTGATTTGGGAGGAATTCTGCATTTTAACAAACTTTTCAGGTGGTTTCAGTAGGAAACCCAATCTAGAAAGAGCTGGCCCGTGAGGTTCATCTCACACCCTCAACCCAGACCCAGGGCCTGGATGAGGGCGAGGTCAGAGAGACCCTCGGGTGTAAAATTTAAGGAGGCCCTCCATCTCAAGGTCATGCAAGTGCGGGGTCAGCCACCTGAGAATGAGGGCCTCATTAAAAGCCATGCCTCTCTTGCGGCACCCTCGAGCTGGTCCTGTCTTGACCACCCAGCAATGCTGACCGGGTCTGGCGTGTGCATTCTTCTGTGCCAGCCACTGCCGCTCGGCCCACCATGCCCAGCCCTCCTGAGAACCCAGCCCGAGCCTGCTGCACAGGGAGCTCTCAGCCCTCAGCCACAGGCAGGCCCAGGTGAGGTGAGGACAAGGTGTCCTCAGGGCTTTGGAATTCCAGGCCCAACCACTGCAGCCCCAGTAACGGTCTGTTTTTTCTTAAGTGGGGCAGAGGCAGGCTCATTCCAACCTCATACCCCACGAAGTCTGACCACCTCGGGGCACCAGCATCCTTTGAAGGACCTGGGACTTGGCATCCAAGATTTCCTCAGTTCTTCAGACCCCAAATGCCGGCCCCGGGGATTCTTGGTGGATAGCGCTGCACCAGGCTCGTGCGTGAGGCCGTTCCCAGGCTGTCCATGCATGTGGGCAGGGGAAGGCCCACTTTCCAGGCTGCTCACGACTCCTTCTACTCCCCAGAGCACACAAAGCTCCCTCCCCAATCTCCCTCTTTTCATTTTTCCTGGGCTGGCCGCGGCTGCAAGCCTACTGTGTGCATCAAGCTCAGTGGAGTGCACATCGGATGTATATTTCTTGTTTGTCACCATTATGACCCTGCAAGGTAGGTACTATTGTCACTGTTTCACAGGTGGGGTCACTGAGGCTCAGAGAGGCGAGGGCGTTTGTCCAAAATCACAGAGCAAGGCCATGGCAGAGCTGAGATTTAAGCCCAAAAGCTCTCCCGACTCCTCCCACTGCCTCTCTGAATTTACTTCTTCTTACCTTATTCCCGCTACTTCGTATTTCCTAGCCCCTTCCTCTGTCTTTCTGGAGGATCTATAGACAAAAGCAATCAGCAGCCTCAGGTTCTGGCAGTTTCCCCTGAGGGTATTTCCTGGAATCTAAACTGGATTCTTTTCTTTTTTTCTTTGTGAGGAAGATTAGCCCTGAGCTAACATCTGCTGCCAATCCTCCTCATTTTTGCTGAGAAAGACTGGCCCTGAGCTAACATCTGTGCCCGTCTTCCTCTACTTTATACGTGGGACGCCTGCCACAGCATGGCTTGCCAAGTGGTGCCATGTCCACACCTGGGATCTGAACCAGTGAACCCAGGCTGCCGAAGAGGAACATGCACACTTAACCACTGTACCACCAGGCGGCCCCTAAGCTGGATTCTTCAGAGGTTGTGGAGTTTGTGCACGTGTGCACAATAGGGACCTATATGGCAGTCTCTGGACATCTTCTCAAAATGATGTGTTTACATGCATCCAATAAAATCATATGATTACAAAGAAAAGCAGTTGTGTAAAACTCCAATTATCAAAATATTAAAAAGCAAATTTTTGATATAATAGTATAGGCTTCTTTATTAATGCATTAAGTTCTAATTGTGAGTCTAAGCAGTGATGAGCATAACTGATATTTGAGAAATTTGCAACAACTATCATTTGATATGAAAATACCTGCGGGGGCCGCCCTGTGGCCCAGTAGTTAAGTGTGAGCACTCCCCTGCTGCGGCCCACGGTTTTGCCGGTTCGGATCCTGGACGCGGACATGGCACTGCTCATCAAGCCATGCTGAGGCGGTGTCCCACATGCCACAAATAGAAGGACTCACAACTAAAATATACAACTATGTACTGAGGGGATTTGGGGAGAAAAAGCAGGAAAAAAAAAAGAGGATTGGCAACCGTTGTTTGCTCAGATGCCAATCTTTAAAAAAAAAGAAGAAAATACCTGTGATTTCCAGAGACAACACATATACACACCTACACACAACGAACACACTTCAGCAGAGGCCAAATGGAATGGAATCTACCACCTTCCAGCCGGCTAATGGCCATGAAAATGGGCTGCCTTGGGGACGGCACAGAACCCCACCTACTGACATTTCCCTAAGGCATCTTCACTTACAGGGCTGGCATATGAATTCTCATAGTGTCTCTAAGATTGCCCAGAAACAGGGTAGAACGACCTTCTTGAGAAGGTGGGACCTGAGGGTTCTCATGCAAGGTCACAGCTGGTGAAAGAAGGAACCACCTTATCAGCCCAGAGCTGGTAATAGAAGCGCTAAATGTGTTTGGATGGGGAGCAGGAGAATGCGTGCGTATGTATTGCTGTGTTATACATTCTGATTCCGATTCTCTCAAAACATTGTAGAGGCTGCCAGAGGTACCCAAGCCATCCGACATCATGTGCATCGCCAAGAAATACTCACTTCCAAAAACGAAACCATCCAAGGCGTGGCAATGGAAGATGAGAATCCGCAAACTCGGCAGGCAGGCCGGCCTGGGTGCTGGGGGTCAGGTAGGTGAGCATGAGCGCCGATGGTGAAGCATCTCAGAGAGCAAAGAAAGGGGGTTGGCATATCTGCAACTCACAGAAAATAGGGAGCCACTGAAGGTTAGATAGGAGAGCAGAAACTGATCGAGCCCTGTGCCTCAAGATCACAAAGTTCAGCTCAGGGCAACCCAAACCTCCAATGTTTGCTGCACACAGGTCCTGCCCTGGGCACTGGGCCGGGGTTGGGGGGAGTGGGCTGGGAGGCAGGGGGTGGAGGGTGGTAAGGGAGAGAAAAATGACAGAGTTCCTATCTCCAGAGAACAAACAGTGCCCCCAGTGTGGCCAGTATCGTGTCAGAGAGGAGCTCCAGGAAGGCTTGTTGGGGAAGAGAAGGCCTGAATAAAGGCTGGATGAGGAATAGGAGCCAGGTAAAGGGCAAGAGGGAAGGGCATTTATAGCAACGGGAACAGCTTTGGAGGGGAGACACAGCAAAGGTGGGTGGGGTAGGGTGCCAGACCCCTCCCATCTCACCCCTAGATCCACTCTGAACGTCTCTTCACCTTGCTCTGTGCCCAGGGCGCTGACCTTTGTGGACTACCTCAATGGTAACCTTGACCCTGGCTTCCAGCTGGGTTCAGCCTATGGAAGACACTGGCAGGAGATGGGAAAAGACGGGAGAGAGGCTAGTATATTGATCCTCAGACTCCCTCCCCTTGACCCTTTAGGCCCGGGAGAATAGGCAAGATGCCCACTGTTACTAGTCCCAAAGTTCTGCCCTCATGCTTTTTGGTTTCCCCAAACCCCACGCACCCCTTTGTAAAAATCGCTGTATTCAATATCCCCCAGCGTACCACATATCTGTGTCCTGCTAGGACTGTGACTGACACAGCGCGCAAGGAGAGTTTCCATTATCTAGATACGATATGACGATGGCCTGAACCGGAGGAGAAGCAGGGACATTACCCTATGAACGTGCAGCCCTCTACGGTTAGCAAATTCCTCTCACAGGCACGGACTTCTTCCCAGCTCACAACTGCCCTGTAAGCATCAGGCGAGTCCGAGAGACCAATTCCATCCCATAGACGCGGCAGCAGAGGCCCAAGAGTGTGTAGAGACTTGGTCTAAAGGCATGGCTGCTCAATGAGAGAGCCAGGGCCCGCCGCCTGATTTTTAATTGCTAATCCGGTCCCTTTCTACCAATGCAACCTAAAGTAGACCTGGAGTGGAGAAAGAAATTCAAGAGGCCTTTCACACACACACACACACACACAGCACCCCACTTCAACAGGAATTAGTGATTCATTCAACAAACATTTATTGAGCTCTGACTGGGTTTCCAGACTTGTATTAGAAACCGACGGATGAAAAAGATTAGATATGAGGAGAAGGAGAATGAGTCAGAAAGAGTGGCAGTGTAGGGTTGTAGACAGAGAGCAGTGGCCCTGCGGTCAGAAGACCTGGCTCCCAGGCCGAGTCTATGAGTTGTGACTCTGAGATTATCCATTGACCGAAGTCAGAAAGTCAGGAGGGGGCAAGTGCTTCTGTTTTTAGACCAAACAGTCAGGTCAATTTCAGATGCAAGTGCAAAGCTGTGCTCCCTTCAACAGCCCCGGGTGTCTCTGCATGACACCCCAGACCCTCCCCCTGGCCCTGGCTTATCTCTCCCGTCTCCACACGGAGGGTCACCTGCCCTGCTCCCCTGCCGTTAGGAGCTCCCCACGGCTCCCCACAAGCTGCACTTCCTCTCTAACGGGCTAGGCTTTGCTCTCGCTCTCCCCTAAGCCTGAAAGCGTTTGCCCCACTCTCCACTCCGCTTTCTCCACCTGGAAAAGGCTCACTCACCCTTCAAGACTCGATTCAGCCTAGTTAGCGTATCCTCGGTAGTCACTAACACATGCCAGGCACCAAGGCAGCCTCTAACTTTTTGGAATTAATGAGTCAGTTGATTAATAATAATAATAAAATAGCCAGAGCATAAGAAAGAGATAATGAACAATAAAGTAGAGTATATTCTGTCTCCATGGAATATAATAGAAATATCAAACCAACCTTTTGGAGACTAGGAACTTGAACTTGATTGATGAGTAAGTGGACGGATGGGTGGATGGGTGGATGGGTGGATGGACAGATGATGGATGAGCTAAAGATGAGAGAAGGAGAGTAGGTAGATGGATGGGGAATTGGATGGATGAGTGGCTTCACAAATGGATAGTCAGTCGGGTGGATGACACTTGCATGAACCTGATCAAAAGGAACCTGGGGACCCAGTCTCAAGGAATGAGAAAGGGCAGAAACCTAACCGTGGAGATTGGTATTAACAGAACATCAGAAATCTCTCTAGCAAATGTATGGTCTGCTTGTGGACAAGCAACCATCGGCACAAGGCCCCCAGGGAATCTGAATCGGCTGTTCCAGGTCAATCCCTGAGAATGATGCCAGCCATGAGTGTCTGTTGACTGACTGACAGACTGACTGACTGACTGACAGGACTTCACTTGATGGAAGCCCATAGACGTTAGGTCAAGATATAGAAATCTGACCTTTAGGCTTATGGGAACTGACAAAAACATCTCTGATTCCTGTGACAAGAAAACAGTGAAGAGATAGATGGAAGAAGAATTAGGGGTGCATGAACTACTCTTAAAACAAGGTGGAAATTCCTCTCCTACTGTCAGAGCTTCAGCATGCAGTTTCCGCACGCACAGCGACAGGTCCTAAACCAGCCTGCCTCCTCCCCCATCCGTCAGCACGCTCCCCCTGCACTGGGCTTTCTTGAATCCCAAAGTGTTCTGACAGCCGAATGCATGCTGCATGGCTCCTTGGAGACCCGGGTTTCACGTTAGTCCCCCTGGCCACCGTCTACCACTCCCCTCTCCCCACGGAGGGGGTGTCAGTGCTGGTCAAATCCCTGGCCCCCAGAGCTGGCAGAGAGCTGGAGAGAGCTCCCTGACGACAGACCAAGGCCGCTCACCCCAGGAAAAGCCCTATTGGACTGTTAGCATTCGGGTGCGGCTGGATTTCCTCTGGAGCCAAAGATGAAACATCAGCGAGAGTCTGCTTTCTATGCTGGCCTGCGCTGAAAGGGAATTCTTTTTTTTCTTAAGTACAACACTTACTTTTTTTTAAAGTTAAAAGGAAAGAGAATTCAGAGCTGGCACCGGAAAACAGTGAGAAGGCACGCAACAAACCTTTCACATAGCTTTCATTTTCTCTCCACTACACCTTTTAAAGAGATTCCGTCCTTTGCACAATAGAGTCACCTGGAGAGCTTTAAAAATCCTGACGCCCTGGTCAGACCCCAGAACAATTCCATAAGAATCTCAGGGATGGAGTGGGTCCAGGCTCCAGTTAATTCCAACGTCAGCCCAGATGAGGATAAGGACTCTGGGTATGATCCCCATTTTGCCAAGGCCTGGGAGCTACCAGAGGGATGACATAAGGTGGCCCAGATCTCCCAGCCTGTGGAGATGCTTTCAAAAAGACACCCTCCATTCGCTCTCAAACCATCACTGCCTGTGTCCTTCCAGGTGTGGCTCTTACGGCCACGTGAGAAAAATAGGTACTGACATACTGATCTCTTACCACATGTAAACACTCTGATAATCATGTGACACGTGTTAACTTATTTCATCCTTCCCGTAACACTCAGGGAATGACTGCAATTATCTCCTTTACAGATAAAGAAGCACAGAGAGTTCAGGCCCTTACCTAACGTCACACAGTAGGTGGGGCTGCCATTTCAAGGATCTCCTTTGGCCAGCAGTAAGTGTCCATGTTCCCCAGGACTTTGTCCTAAGCCTTCTTTTCTTACTCTGCACTCCCCGAGATCTCGTATCCTCCCGTGGCCATCCTCTTACGAAGAATTCCCAAATCCTTGTCTTTGGATCATACTTCTCTCCTGAGCTCCAAAATTTTATATCCCACTACCATTTGGATATGTCCTATGCCATAAAATCAACATGTTCAAAAATATCATGGTCCTCAAATCCTTATTCTTCATATGCCACGTCTTTCAAAGAAGTGGGCCACCACCCCACAATTGGTTCAAGGCAGAAATGGCTGGGTCATTTCTGAATCTGCCAGTTCCTTCATCCCCCACAACCAGCTGGTAGTTTCTCCCAATTCACGCCTTCCTCTCACCACTGCCCCCGTCACACCTTCATCACCTCACCACACACAGGCGTGTTGTCCCCAATGGGCTGCCTGCCTTCAGTCTCTCCTCACGCACTCTGTGCTGCGATTGATTCTCTAAAACACAACTCTGATCCTCTGATCATGACCCTCCTAGAATTGTCTCCAGTGGCTTCCAAAAGGACCATTATCCAAACCCTCGTCTGGCTGTCAGGGTGTGTGAAAGCTTCCCAGATAAAGGAACTTAGTAAGTTCTTTGGCCAACAGCTAAGAAGAGACACTGGACCAGAGTCTGACTATAGGAGGGTGATATTCCTAGAAAGAGAGATGCTGGCGTAAGCGGAAACATCACCCACTTCTTGTCTGCGCTGGAGTTCAGAGGACCACCCTCTCTAGGGAACAGCAGCAACAGCTCCCACAAAACCCACGCACTGAAAGATGGAGGTGCCAGCCTCATTTCCTAGCACGCTCCTCCGCTCACACCGTGTGGGCTCTGTTGCTCCATTTGCATCCCGCTCTATGGTGTTGCAACACTTTGGTGCATGCTGTTCCCTCAGCTTAGAATGCTTTTCCTCTCTTCCCTTTCGGTGACACTTACTCCAGCATTAGGATTCAGCCTGAGTTCTTCCTTCCAATGTCTTCTCCTGCTCACGCAGGCACACAGAGCTTCTCCGTCTGCTTCCCAGTGCCCCTTGCTGCCGCCCTGCACGGTGTCCCTGGGCACACTGCCACTCGCTCACCTCCTGCCTCTCTCCTTAGATCGACCTCCCTTTGCATCTGTCATCACAACCACCCCCTACCCTGGCACATGGGAGATGCTCGATGCTCAGTATTGCTGGCTGAGGAATATTTGTGGGGAAAGGAAGAATTATTTCACAACAGAAAACCACTGTGGATCAAGAGGAGAGTTCTTGGGAACTTTTACCCTTATTTTTAAAAATATTTCCCAAGTTTCCCTAAGTGAATTATTCCTGGAGTCTGTATTCATGAAAGTCCTATTGGAATCTATAAAACTTGGGCTGTAGCATCACATACAAGTCTTCGTATAACATGTAACTCTTCAGTTCTCTGATCTCCAGGCACAAGTTTTGATTTTTTTTTTTTTTTTTTTTTGCTGCTGAGGAAGATTCTCTCAGCTAACATCTGTGCCAATCATCCTCTATTTTGTGTGTTAGCCACCGTCACAGCATGGCCACCGATAGATGAGTGGTGTAGGTCCACACCCAGGACCTGAACCTGGGCCACTGAAGCAGAGCTGACCAAACTTAACCACCTAGGCCACCAGGGCTAGTCCTCAAATTGATATTTTTAAGAGTTGTCCTTTAGTATCAGAACAAAGCCACCGTAATAATACATTACACACAGTGAACCATAAAAATAATCATAATAAAAATAGGCTGTATGAAAATCTTTAAACTTTCTGGTTGCTATCAAATACCATTAAAGTCGCACAGTGGGCAGGACGAGAGTTTCTTGCATCAGCAGATGAGTTGGTAGTCTGTTTTGGTTTTTAGTGTTTTTATTCCACCATGTTCTTGCCTATTTCAGCAACATTAAGATGTCTGATCTATAATTGGATCTACAATTTTCTGCTTGCCAGCCCTTGCCAGAAGCCCGGTGAAGATAATTGATACTTGAAAGGAAACAATCTAAGACAATGCAAACACTTCGTTCCCTGGAGTGTCTTCCAGCTGTTCCTATAGCACACAGGGCACCAGAAAGCCTCAGGACTGGCTGGGGTGCTTTAACTCATTATCTAACCTGTCATTTCTTGGTGTATGAGGCAGCCACGCAAAGGATACTCTTCTTTCTTTTGCCACAGTTTTATTTTGGGGGTACTTTTCATTTCAATGTTCCTTAAAGTTTTATCTCATAACCTGAGTTTACCATTGAAGGATAAAGAAGATGACTTTTATGGATAATCTGATTCACTTTTATTTATTGTCCAATGTGACGTTTAACTCATTCTTTTCCATTTTCCCCTTGACTGCTAGGAAACTTAGTTCCAAGTCTTGTGCATTATTGCCATAGTTATTCTTCTTACGCTGTGTATCCGGATCAACTAACGTCCCAACTACATTTCATGGCTCTTGATCTGTCTTCCTTATTTTGACAGTTCTATTTTATGCCATCTCAAATCTCTCTTGGGGGGAAAAAAGCAGAGTATAATAATTTAGTGATAGACAAAAGAAGATAGCAGTACCTAACACTTTTCTTAAATGTAATCACATTTGCCTTCTGAATTTAATAGAGGATTCAGATTCATTGCTGACTTAGGGTGCCTGAAATTTGACCAAAGGACCATGAGAAAGAATAAGAACACTCTCGCACTCAAAACTTTACAGAGCTTAGCACAGCGCCTGACACACAGCAGGAACTCTGTAAATGTGTGTTGAATAAATGAAGGCATGAACAAACATTAGCCTTCAAGGTCACCAAAGAAACCTCAGTACTGGGGCCGGCCCCATGGCCGAGTGGTTAAGTTCATGCGCTCAGCTTCAGTGGCCCAGGGTTTCACCAGTTCAGATCCTGGGCAGGGACATGGCACCACTCATCAAGCCACGCTGAGGTGGCATCCCACATGCCACAACTAGAAGAACTCACAACTAAAAATACACAACTATGTACAGGGGGCTTTGGGAGAAAAAGGAAAAATTTTAAAAATTTTAAAAATTAAAAAAAATGAAACCTCAGTATTAAGAAAATTTGAAACTATAAAAGTCTTTCAAAAAGATGATGATGATGATGATGATAAAGATGAAGATGATGATCAGTAGCTTGTGCGTCTTGCAGCCTTACCAGCACCAGCCCTGCGCAAAGCACTGTGCAAAACAGCTCATTAGTAATTCCTGAAGCCTGTATGATTACACCCATCTCACTGATTGAGGAGCTGAGGCTCAGAGCAGCTAAGTACAGCTGGGAAGTGTTGGGGTTTGGACTCTGGTCTGTCTGACGCCACAGTCCACATTCTTCGTCACCATGCTGTACTCATTCAAATATTTCTGAATATTTGATACCTCTTCTGTGACTTGGTCATGTGTTCAGGACATGAGACTTGTAAAAGGGAATTTACATATGACTTTTTTTTTCACCTCGCTGATTCCTTAGACCGCGTCTCCCATGCGGAACTGCAAAACAGGAGCAGAAGAATAACAGAGAGGGGAGGATATATATGGATACGATTTCTGATCATCATATATCTGAATATGTATGTTGCATAAAGCACGGAACTCTTCACTCAGTCATAACTCCCTCCTCCCTCCAAGGCACCAAATGCTTTTTCACATCTGTATGTCATTTAACTCTAACAGCCTATAAGCGGGGTTCTCATATTTCTGCCTTCCTGATGAGGAAACCCAGCCCAAGGGGATAAAATGACATAACCATCACCAGTGACGGCGCCTGGACAGCCCCCAGCCGACCTGGCTCCAGAGCCCGTGCGCTGTGCCTTTCTCACTACTGTGGCCGTACGCCCTCAGCCTGGTGCCATCAGAACTCACGAGGCGATGTTCTATCCATGAGAAATAATTCTTTATGTGTATTCCAAATGCATAATTAGACACATATTTTGGGTAGAACTAGAAGGTTTAGGTTCTCAAAGGTGAGGAATATTTCAGAATAGAGATGAACCAAAAGGAGCAGGGCCTTATATGCTGGCTGACATGGGGTGAACGCTGACCTTCAGGGGACATACGGAAGGAAGGGGGCGCACTTCAAGAGCAGCCACGTTTGGATTCAAGCAAAAGGACTATTTTTTGTTTATACAGTATTAACCTGTTAGCTAAATTTTCAGTCAACTAAATGCACCAAGTTTTTGCACAGCAAGCACAGCTGAGCCCACCCTCTTCTCATTCATCTTTTGGGCCTAAGCCATGGAGCTGGGGATCTGTCATGCACAGAGACCCGCCTCTGTCCTTCCCAGGCTCCTGGGTCTTTTCCTCCAGCCCCTCAAACTCCTTGTCTCCACATCTTCTCTTAATCACCACCCCAGGGAGGCCTTGAAAAGAGTGGAAGGGAACACAGAGGGCTCACAGCTTCCCGCCACACTTCAGGAAGTCCACGTGGCGAGGCCCCCGGCCCTGTAAATTTTCTTGTAAGTTCTCCAAACAGCCTGCTGTTCCACGCCCTATGCTGTTCCTTCTGCCTGGAAAGCCTTTCTTCCCTCCCCAGCCTGCAATTCGCCCCTCCAAAGTCAGCTCAGTCCGCATAGTCAACCTGAAACCAGAGTTTAGCTTCTTCCTCTTGCTCTCACAGCACTTACCACATTCTAGTGAAATCGCTGCCTCCTCCCCCGTGCGCTGGGCACTTTTCAGGTCAGAGATTTACATCTCACTGTTTTTGTATCCCAAGTGCCTAGCACGGGACTCACACACAGTGGGCAACATCAGAAGTTTGCAGAATAAGGGAATGAGGTCCACACCTCAGTTCTTGCAAGTTTATACCTATCTGTAGCCTCTACTTATGAGAATTAATGTTTGTAATGGATCCCTCAATTTGCATGGGACTTCATGTTACATTACCTCCCCCAATCCTCAGAAGAGCTCTAAGATATGGGTGTTATCAAGACCATTCTAGATGAGGAAACTGAGGCTCCGAGAGGGACAATGGCCCCAAGTCACACTGTGAGAAGTAGTAGAAGCGGGGGGATCCCGGCCTTCTGGTCCTTTCCTCTCCGCCACATTGCTGGCCCTTGAGGGACATTCCCAAGTCTGTGCTGTGTATTATTTTCCACGTGTTGCCATGTACATCACAAGTCCAGTCTGTTTATTTTTTAATTTTTATTTATTTATTTATTTGAGGAAGATTAGCCATGAGCTAACATCTGCCGCCAATCCTCCTCTTTTTTTGCTGAGGAAGACTGGCCCTGAGCTAACATCCGTGCTTGTCTTCCTCTACTTTATATGTGGGATGCCTGCCACAGCATGGCTTGGTAAGTGGGGTGTAGGTCCGCCCCCAGGATCCCAGCTGGTGAACCCTGAGCCACTGAAACAGAATGCACAAACTTAACCACTGTGCCACTGGGCCAGCCCCACAAAACCAGTCTAGATAACATGTACAACTTAGTCTTCCTAGAATAGCCTCACCCTCCATCTGCTATTTCTAGTTTGCTGTCACCAGTAGGCTCCATTCCAGGACAGTGTTCATCCCTGATCATAAACCAGGACAATCTGGGCACCGGCTCCCCTTCCACTGAAGCCCAAAGCAGGCCTGCAGCAGGGAAAGCACAGACCTCCCCCATGGGGAATGGAGATCCCAGTTCAGACAACTCCTTCCCGCACACCTCCGGGCACAAGAACCCGCCCTCATCTCAAGCTGCCGCCTGGGGAAGTGGCTCATCCACGTGGCCCCCATTCATCGTGCCCCAGAAGTCTTCCTGGAACTGTCCTTGTGGACACTAACATCCTCATTGAAATGCACTAGGAAGCCTCGTATTTAGAGGAGGCTTGCTGGCAATTACTAAGCAAAGTGAAGATTCCTCCTGTAAGAATAGCTGGCCCAGAAAAATTCATTTATACCTGATGGGCACCCACCTGCTCCGACTTCCAAGCTCAGAGTTCTCAGAAGTGTGATCTTTGCTGGCTCCACACTGCCTGGCAATGGAGCTTCATTTCCTCACCCTGCTTCCTTTTCCTCCCCAAATGTGTGAGCAGACGTGAGGTCCCAGCCTGTGAGCTGAGGAGGAGCCTTGGACCCTCAGTGAGTTGCCACCCTGGGGAGAATAAAGACACAGGCTGGCAAAGCCATGCTCTGGGTGAGACATAGGGAAAGAAAGATGTGTCTAGATTTTGTAATGGCTCTGTTTCTAATATCACTTTCCTTTCTACATCGGAGACAGGATTTGGTGATTCTTACTCATGGTTGCATCATGGAGGACAGTGTACAACTTAGTCTTCCTAGAATAGCCTCACCCTCCATCTGCTATTTCTAGTTTGCTGTCCTTGCCCTCAGCAGCCCTCACAGATGTGTTGGGGGAGGGGAGAACATCACTCAGGAAGTCTTTTCCTCGACCCCTGCTAAGGATGCTCTCCCACTTCTCTCCGCAGCCGGTCCCAGACCTCCACCTAATCAAACTAACAGCTGTGCCCACCCAAACTGGCTCAGTCATCCTCAGCAAAGGAGACAGCCGGTCCTGCATTCTCCACGTTCCTCGTCCACACTTCTAGTCCTGCCTGTCTTCTTCCCCCTGAGCCTGCTCCCGGGGACCACGCTATGGATCATCTCCTCTCTCTGCAGTTATCTTTCATCAGCTCCTTTCGACCAGTTCTTTCCGTCAATATTCAAATGTGCTCCCGTCTCTCACAGTACGAAATAAATAAATAAATGTAAAAATCCCTTCAGCCCAATTCTCCTCCAGCTATTATCTTAGCTGTCACTACAACTGGCTCAACTCTTCCTCCCTCGCCCAGCACAGCCCACAAGCTGCCCTCAGGCCCATCTTGCCATTGAAACAGTTCTTACCAAGGTCAATGGGATCTTTTGTTGACCAAACCCAGTTGTTAGTGTGTATAGCCATCCTCCTCCCCACTCACAGCCATTGCGCTTTCCATCATCTTCTCTAACACTTCATCCCCAACCCCCCGAATGCTCCCATAGTTTCCTGGCCTCAGCAGCCCCCTGAGCATGACCAGTAGATGTGCTCCCTCTAGACACCCCTGCCCATGGGAACACAGGAGAACTCTGGTGGGTCCCGGATACAGCCATGTGAGCTGAAACTTCAGCAGGTTTGAGTTAACATGTCCTGGAGCATCCATCCCCACACACCCATAATAAAGAAGACTCCAAGCCTGGTGCTGAGACCCAGTCAGCCTCTGCAGTTTTCCAAGGTTCCAGGAAAGACCGGGTCCCCCTTAGATTGCCACAATCCTTCCTTAGATATGTTAAAATTCCCGACAGCCTTCTTCTGGTCAGCTGTTTCATCTCTTTTTCGATTTGCATATCTCTGGTCCCATCCCTGCTTTACTAGTTTACAGCTCACCTCTTAGAAGGCCACCTCATTTACAAGTGGCTAAGACACCGACGTGCTGTTGCTCTGCATATCACCTCCAAGGCATCCTGTGACTAGCATGAGACCATCCTCTGAAGGCAGTGATCTTTCACCTACTAACTCTCTAACTGTCCCCCCGACCCTTGCTCCGGCCCTCTCCTCCAGTTCTTCTCAAAGGCCCTCCGAACTCCTTCCCATCCTGCAAGCTCCCAGCCCCACTGTGCATTCAGGCAGAACAAATGGGTCCCCACTCTGGGTTCCCTCCCACAACTATAAACTCATCAACCTGGAGTATTAATTATTCTTTACATTCGATTAGGGCCATTTTGGGCTTACCGTCACATTTCTTTTCATTTTAAAACAGAGTATTAAAAAGCAATCTATAACTGCCTGGTACCTACACAAACACCCAGAGCTGTTATGTCAATAGCCTGGTAAATGTTTCACTCACTGGTTTCCAGCTGCTATGGGGATAGATCCTACCATTCGCCAGATGCTCAGATGCTGCCTGGAGAGCAGGTACATTATCTATAAGGTACATTATCCTGGGCTGGGGGGACAGCAGGAAGGATGTAGTAAATAAACAATTTCAGGGCTGCTGAATGTTTCATATCTATTTTTTAGAAAATAAAAAAAAGAAAGGCATAGTGTCGTGGAAAAAGAATGGGCTAAACTTGGATTCCTCTTGGACAAATTGCACTCGAGTCCTGACAATACCACTTACTAGCTCTCTGTACCCTCTGGGACTCAGTTTCCTCATCTATACAATAGGCATGAACATCGCCGAGCCTGCTTGCCTCTCTGGAGATTGTTGGGATAATAGATATGAAAGCCCTTCTGAGCTGTCAACTATTACTCAAATGGGCAGCAGAGTGGTTTTGGCCAGGAGTATGGATGTTTTGTGGTAGAAAGAAAAACTGGGACTGTGAATCAAGCACCTTTGTCTTGACCCAGCTGGGTGACTTTGGGCACAAGATGCCTGCATTATCTCACAGGATTCCTTGGGAGATAGTGATATAGGAAATGGCAAATAGCTTCCAAAAGCCAAGAGTCTGGGGCAAGTCTTGGGGCACTCAATAGCGTAAACTACTTATACCTAAGCAAACTGATAACATTTATTCCTACCTCCCTTCCCAGTGGTAATATCCGCCACAGGAAGATCCACAGATAAGAAAAAAAACTTCAGTATCTACCCACAACATGAGCCAGGGACCAACCGCCGCCCACCCTCGGCTGACTCCTGGTCTGGCAGCAGAAGACTCCCGCAGTCAACATGACTTCGGGCTGGTCACTTCAGTTCCTGATGCCCCCTCCCCATCTGTCAACTGGGCATACTGAGAGAGCCCTTGCCACCTGGTTACTGTGTGAGCATCAAGTGAGGTCATATATTTCAAAGACATTGGCAAACATTTAACTATTTACCAAGCTGCATGCATGTTAATGGGCGGCACTATTTACGGAAAGTGTGTAAGATAAAAATGAAGGAAACCCAACGACTGTCTATTTCTCAGCCCGACTAGGCAGAAGCAGAAGTTCTTTTCAAAAGAACCTGGTTGGGTGAAGTCTTCTGTAATGGATGGAGCTGCAGGAAGGGGTCCAGACGAGGGTCAAGAGCACACTAGCTTCGGGATTTTAGATCTGAATGCTGCCTGCGTCAGAGTGGTGACAATTTGCATAATCTTAGGCAATTTATTCAACTTTTCTGAGCCTCTGGTTTTTCCTCTGTAAAATGAGAATAATAATAGCACTTAGCTCACAGCGTTGTTATGTTGATTGTTTGAGATAATGCCCTTAAAACAATTCACACAATGGCTGGCTGGGTGCAATGGTTAACAATGTTAGTTTCAGCAGGTAGGTGGACTGGAGCAACGAAGACAGAAGAGACTGGAATGTACTAACCGGTAAATTATTTATATTTTGCTCCACACCATGGGTCTTTCTTACCTAATGAAATACATAAAAAGTGTACATATAGGCAAGAAGTGGACCATCGTATGGAAGATAAGAATTGCCTTGCTAGTTATGGTGGAGAGATGGGGAACGGATCGCTTTTCCTTTCTTTATCTCCTGTCAAGATGTTGTTTGCACAAAATACTATATACATATACATATTTTTTTATTTTAAAAGGAAAAAACAAGCCTGACCCCCACGTGTAGAAGCAGTTGGCTCTGAGGATGCCTTCAAGACCAGAAGTCTTAGGTAAATGGAGAAATCTACCGTGCAAAGAGAAAGATCGAAAAGGTGTTCAAGAGATAGATTCCCATCGAATTTGAAATAAAATCCATGTTCTTCCCAGAGGTCTAAAAGCATCTCCCTGAATTTAGAAGATAATGAAGGAAGGACTCAGCTCTCCTCTTTCTCCTCCCACTTGCCTCTCCCCCAGCCTCATGGGCTCTGACTCTCCCTCCACCAGGCTCCTTTCACCTGGGCCAAGTACTTGCCTGTTTACAATTTAGGTCTCTGATCAACGTTATCTCCTTCCAGAAACCAGCTATCCTTCCAGAAATCATTCCATCTCCTGAGTCTTTTTCTTTTCTTTTCTTCATTAACACTTAAACACTATCTAAAATGATCTCATTTGTTTGCACATTTATGGTGTGCCTTTCTTTCTCTGGAATATAAACACCACCAGATCAGAGACGTTATCAGTCTCACTTGGCCGCTGGATCTCCAGCCATGGAACACTGACAAGGCACTCAACAAGGACTTAAGAAAGGAACAAAGAATCCCCGCCAATTGCTAATGATGAGGGATGAGTAAGAAGCATTAAGAGCATCGCCCCACCTCCCAGCTGACTGCTAGGTGCCTGCACACATACCTGGGCAGAATTTCAGGCATTTTAGCCAAATAGCAAATGGCAGCCAAGGCCAAGATGTAGGTAGCAATTGGCACAAGAGGCTCCTGCCGTAGCAGAACCCTGTAAATTTGGCTTCAGCAGCATCAGCCTTGTGTTTCTTTAGGCATAAACCTGCTGGTTAGACATGGCCAGTTCACTCTGCTGTCTGGGCTGTGGTGCAGCTGTGAATGTAAGGCCAAAAGTCCATGTTCTTCCCTGAATTAAAAAAACAAAAGACAAAATTTAGCTCAAGGGAAACAAATTCTTGGGAAATAGCACAGCTCGCTTTGATTCAACCCACACTGACGGGGCCAAGTCTTGTGGCAGGATGAGCAACAGCCAGAGTGTCTATCGGGGAGAGCAGATAGGACTAGAATGGGAATAATAAAGCAGAATGAGGAAAGAGGATTAAAACAGCACCAAATTCTCCGGGAGCACAGAGGAGGGATTCAGAAGCTCCACGTAAAGTGAAGTCTAGGCATTCCATTCCTGCAGACGTGAAAGTGTGACCAGAGAGAAATCCACAACGAAACCAGCTCTTGGCAGAATCTTGCCAGCCTCCCCAGCTATCACTGTAAAGATTGCCCCTTAAGGTCTCACATCCTTTTTTTCTAGCTCTGCAAACTGGGGCAGGCCTGGGGGCAGATTGACAAACTGCTTCCTGCTGTTGGCAGAAAGCAGGACAAGATCTTGAGCCACTCAGTTCCCCAAGAAGAATGGCTGGTTCTCCTGACCACAGATGGAGCAGTTCTAGAGGGTGCCTGGAAGGACGTGAGGCTTCTGCTCACACTTGGCAGAGCAAGGCAGGGCTCTGAGCTCCAGGAGAATGTATTCTGGTGCCTCCTTTTAGCAAGGGGCCTGCTCCTGAAAAGGTTGAACCTAAGAGTCTTTGTGGACCCTTTTATAATAAAAAAAGAAGTGTCTCTTCCAGCCTATTGTGTTAGGAACACTGCTGTTCACACACCTGTTTACACACCTGGGATGCACCTCCATGCAGTGGTTTGTGGAAACAGCCAGAGCTTTGGGGTCCACACATCGGACATCAGTCCTGTACCATCCAACACTTTCCTTAAGCAACTCCTTTTCCCCTCTCTGTGCCTCAGTTTCCTCATCTGCAACCTGAGGGACTGGATGAGAGCACTGTGTTTCAAACTGCAAGTTTTGATCGATTCATAGGTAATAAAATCAATATAGTGAGTTGCAACCAACATTCTTTTTAAAAGCGAAATAGAAGAGTTTAGAATATAAAATATCTGAGTGCGTTACAGTTAATAGATAAATATTGTCTTGCGAAACTTCTATTTCGTCTAGAAACACATAGGTACCGAAATCAATACGAAATGTATTTCTCACTGTGGATTACTGTCTTTTTACAAAAGTTCAAAACATACTATGTTGCATTTTCAAGCCTAGTCGCAGAGACAGATCAATCAATAGGTCTATACTACTCCTTGCCTAATTGTCAGTTTGCCATTTTTTGCCTGAGGACTGAGCCCAGCTTCAAGTGAACACGTGATTTGGCTCATGAATCTCTATGCGTGTATATATGTATCCAAAGAGAATACCTCCAAGTGAAAGGGGATGCCCCAGAAGGCCTGCACTGTGACCCGTCCACCCAAACAGGACTTTCCTGACTTCTAACACTGTACATTAGCTTTTCTTGTTTTTTGAACTTGTAGAAATGAAGTCACAGTACAAACTCTAGCTGTGGACACAGTGACCTAGAAAAGGAGATGCTCAACGCTGCATTCATTGTCCAGCATGACATCAGCCAGAAAGCATTGCGAAAATAATAATATTATGATTATTGAGTGAAGGCTTGTTATGTGCCAGACTCTGTGCTAAGTGATTTAAAATATTTGAGTTCATTCTCACAAGGTGTATGTGGCTCAAGATGGATGTTATTACAGTATCCTCATTTTTCAGAAAAGAAAACTGAGGCACAAAGAAGTTGTGATGTGGCATTCCAAGGTCATTGAACCTATAAATGGCCAACACAGGGTTGGAATTCTTATCTTTCTGCCTCCAGAATCCTTTCCCTGACACACTTTTCCCAAGAGGCTGAGATACTGTGCAACAATGTAGCTTTGGAATAGCAGTTGGTTCCATCTGCCGGGAATCTGTCCCCATTGTACAAGTAACAGAGTCCTCCCCTGCCTGCCTTTCACCCACACTTGGTGGAATCTAAGAAAGCAATCACACTACCCTCCGTGAAACCAAGGGCTTCCAGAAGGCCTGATTTAAGATGAGAGGTCTAATCTGGGGAACTTCTTATTACACAGTATTTCTTCCAGAACGTTTGGTCTTTTGGGATTTCCCCAAATTGCCAACAATGAGACAGAAAATTCCATCTCCTCTCTCTGGTTGCTTCATAGTATCTAATCTTTCTCTCTACCTTTTAGCTATGAGCATGTTTCCTTTTTGGACTATTTTGGCAACTCTTTACTGTCCAGAGAAATTGGGGATTTCTTGTTTTGGTTTTGGTTTTTTAACAAATATAACTACAGCTCACTACCTCATTGGTGAAGCCACATGTCACCAATGACATTGGTGAATAACTTGTTCAGTGTACCCAAGAATAGAGGATAAAGGGGCCCATACACCAATTTCCTTCATATTAGAGATTTTAAATTTTTTTAATTCACCATCCAGATTACAACATACCCACTACCCCAGAGTTCCAAGGAAATTAGTCAGGCCTTAAATTAAACTTTAACCTTGTTTCAAATTAAAAATACAATTTCCCACATTAGTTTCATATGTGTCTATTTCCTGGCCTCAAAAACACTAACAGTTCCTTAACTACAGGGTTGCAACCTTACTTAGCTCTCAGTGACAGGCACAACTTGCCCCATCCCCCAGGCAAGGCTAACTGAGTGGGCCTTTTGCTCCCACAATGCTTTGCAAAATTTTAGAGGCTTGTTCCTCCATCCCTTAACACAATCCCCCCAACCCTGAACTCTCCCCACAGCAGTAACCACATTGTATTCATATTCATCCTGATTATTTACCCCAACACAGCCAAGACAGGGTTCCTTCCACACAGTAAGACTTCAATATACGTTGTTGCATTGAATTAGTCTCTAAGTAAACCTTTTATTGAAGTATAACGTGCCGATTGAAAGGTGTACCATGGGAAGTGTTTGAATGGTCACAAAGTGAAAGAAAATATATCCAGTATCCCAAAAGGTCTGCGCCATGAGCCCTCCTCCCCAAATGACATGACTTTCCTGACTTCTAACACTGTGCGTTAGCTTTGCTTGTTTTTCTGAACTTGGTGTAAACGGAATCACAGCGTGAATTCTCTTGGTTTTGGCTTCTTGTACTAAACATCATGCTTATGAGATTTACCCACGTCGTTTTGTGTAGCACTGATTAATTTATTCTCATTTGCTGCTCAGCATTCCACTCTGACTAGTGGTTGTTTATTTATCCATTCAACTAAATAATTTATCTAGTTATTTATTTATCCATCCAAATGTTCTATGACATTTGGGTCATTTCTAATTTGGGGGGTCTTATGAAGAGGGTTGCTATGAACATTCTTGATATTTCTTTCTGTTAAGTATTTACCTAGGAGTTCAACTGTTCGGCTTTAGTGGATACTGACAAACAATTTTTAAGATGATTGTGGAAATTGACAAACTGATTTTAAAATTTATATGAAAATGCAAAGGGCCAAAAAATATCCAGGAATATCTTGAAGAACAAAGTTGGAGGTCTTACACTATGAATTATTATAAAACTACGGTCATTAAGATGGTGTGGTTTGGGCACAAATAGACCAATGGACTGGAAGAGAGAATTCAGAAACAGATTCACAAATATAGGTTACTTGATTTATGATATAGGTGACATTGCAAAGCAGAGGGGAAAGAATAATGTTTTCGGTAAATGCTGCCAAATCAATTGGATAAACACATGAAAAAAAATTTAACCACACATTAAAATCAATTCCAGATGGATTATAGATCTAAATGTTAAAAGTAAAACAATAAGGCTTTGTAAAAAATATATACATATATTATATATATATATATATGTATTTAGTAGAATATGACTTAGGGTGGCCAAAAATTTCTTATAAACAGGATATAAAAAGCATTAATCATAAAGGAAAAATTTGATAAATTGGACTACTTTAAAAATAAAAGCTGTTTATCTGAAGACATCATTAAGGGATTGAAAGCACAGAGCACAGACTGAGAAAAGATATTTGCAAAACTATATCCAACAAAGGACTTTTAAACAGAATCTGTCAAGAACTCCTACACATCAGTTACAAAGAGACAACCAATAGAAAAATGGGCAAGAGGAGGAGAAGGAAGAAGAAGAGAAACTTGAACGAGCGCTTCATACACACACACACACACACACACAGAGTATATTCAAATGGCCAATAAACCTATGAAAAGGTGCACGAGGGAAATGCAAATTAAAACTACCACGAGACACCACTGAACTCTCAAGAGAATGGCCAACATGGAAAAGTCAGGTCATATCCCGTGCTGGCAAGAATGTGGGGTAACCAAACTCGAGTGCACTGTGAGGGTGGTAAACATCGGTCCATCCACTGAATTCCTTTAACAAGATCTGCCCCCATTATTCCCTTTCCCCACCTCCCAGAGGAATGGACTGGAGTGGGAGGGTGGCAGCTGCAAAGCATGTGCAAACCCCTATTTATTGTTTCTCTTCTTTCTGTCTGCTCAACCAGGCATCGAACACTCCCAGAGCCATCTTTTCTGCTTGGCCCGCGGCTGGAGCGTGTGCTCACCCCTGGGAATAAGACTCATTTCTGACAAGGGTGGCCTCCCTCACAAACTCCTGGAGAAACAAACAGACACTTGCTATAAACCACATGTGGTAATTCTTATCTCATCCAAAAACCCAAAGCTTTCTGACTAGTACTCTTAAATATGTCCCCAAAATGAATTCCTAAAGTTCAAGGTTATGCTCATTTTTATTTCTCTACAGGTTCAAGTCATAAAATGGTCCTCCCAAAAGGCTGGCCCAGCTTACACTCCCACTAGATATATACTCATGCTCTGTGGATCAACTTGATTGCCGAAAAATAGTATCGTTTCACTTCTCTCTTTCATCACTAAGAAAACCAAACTTTTTAACTGTGTTTATTGGTCACTTTTGTTTCTTCTTTTGTAATTGGGAATTCGCATATTTTGCTCATGTTGTCATTAAATTTTTCTCATACTATCATGTAGCATGGATATTCACTTTTCACTTGTTGGATATATGGCAAATATTTCTCCCAATATTTGTTTTTTTTCCCCTTTAATTTTATTTGTGTTTTTCCCCCACATATACAAATTTTAAATGTTTATGTAGTAAAATCTGTCCATCTGTTATAACTTCTATATTTTTGCAAAATTCTTAGGAAAGCTCTTTCTATTTCAAAATTATAAAAAATGGTTACACATTTTTTCTCATATGGTTTCATTTATTACCTTTAAATATTTAAATTGCTTGGGGGCCAGCCTGGTGGCGCAGCAGTTAAGTTCACATGTTCCACTTCAGCGGCCCGGGGTTTGCCAATTCAGATCCCAGGTGCACACCTATGCACTGCTTGGCAAGCCATGCTGTGGCAGGTGTCCCACACATAAAGTAGAGGAAGATGGACACGGATGTTAGCTCAGGGCCAATCTTCCTCAGCAAAAAGAGGAGGATTGGCAGCAGATGTTAGCTCAGGGCTAATCTTCCTCGATAAATAAATATTTAAATCACTTGCAGTTCATTTTGTGTGAGGTGCGAGGTAGGGTTTCAGTCGTGGCGGGGAGGGGATGAGAGTGTGTGTGTGTGTGTGTGTGTGTGAACTTTTTTTCCCTCAGTGGCAGCCAGTTGTTCTAGTGCTGTTGATTGAAGACTGGTCACTTCCCCCATTCATTTGTGTATGTTTGGATGATCTAGTTAAATAGTGACATTTGGTATCAGAAGGATCTCCCTGGCTGTCTGGGACGGCAGATTGACCCCGAGTGGCCAGAGGAGAGGTGTGGACCAGTAGGAGCCTCAGTTGTTGCAACAGTGTAGGAGAAAAGGTGAATGGCTGAATGACAAGAGGCTCATGGGGAGGTGAGGAGACGGGACTGACAGCCCTCACCTCCCCTCTCTGCTCCCCTATAATCACCTCATCTGGCTGCCTTTCCCTGTGTCTGTAAACTTCCTCCACTGTCAGGGGAGGGAATAAAGCCCAGCGCTTAGTCTTGGAGAATCTGGAATCAGGTTACGGCATTAAATCCCGACTTCAGTGCTTCCACCAGCCTTGGGAATCTCAAGCAAGTGTCTGGACAGTTCCGGTCCTCAGTTCTCCCACCTGTGAAGTGGAGCTAGCAGTAACGTCTATTGCAGAGCTTATCAAAGAGGATTCAAGGCGCTAATTCACATGAGGCTCAGCCCGGTGCTTGGCACAGACTGATCGCAATTAGTTAATAGTGTTCCAGTTGGTTTTTAAGGAAAGTTATGAACACCACTTTTCTCAATGGAAGAAAACTCAGTCCTACCTCTGGATGGGTGTGGAGGTCCGAGCCTGAAATAGAGCAGTGAGAGGAGTATGTGGAAAGGGCAAGGTAATAGGAAGGATTCCAAGTCACGTGATTGAAGGCACTGGTCTAGAAAATGCTTTATTTAAGGTATACTTATGCAATAAAGCCTAAGAACTAAGGACCACTAACAGTAAAATTAATTACACATTAACTAATGGTGACTTGTATTCCCTCCACTCCCACCCCACTTTTAAACACAACTGTTTACTTGTTTATGTAAAGCTTTGGTCAAAAGTAGACCCACAGGTCACTTCCTTTCTTTCCTTCTCATATTTTCTGGAGGATGAGATAATAGCCACAGTTGACAGACTCCATCACAGGCACAGTGCTAAGCCCTTTAAAAATTATCTCATAGAATACACCCTCTGTAATAACTCTGAGGTTGTTATCATCATCTCCAACGTACAGAGGAGGAAAGAGGCTCTCCTGGAAATGAGAAAGTAACTTGCATGCAGCCGTCATTACTCAGGACCGAGATTCAACCCCAGGTCCTGTGACTTCAACATTCAAGCTCTGAAACCAACGATGAACACATGGATGCTAAATTGGAATTTTGGAGGCTGGGAAGTCCAGCCTGGCAGATGGGAGAAATTACTTTTTGAAGGATTTAGTGCCTTCTGTTTATTTATAAAATGGTCAAGCCTGGAAGGACTTGGGAAGTCACCTAACCCAGCTCCCTCATTGCACAGATGGAGGACCTGGAACCCAGAACAAACAGACGTACGTGCCCAGGGGCTGGCTCAGTGGCATAATAGTTAAGTTCACGAACTCCGCTTCAGCAGCCTGGGGTTTGTGGGTTCAGATCCTGGGTACAGACCTACACATCGCTCATCAAGCCATGCTGTGGCAGCATCCTACATACAAAATAGAGGAAGATGGGCACAGATGTTAGCTCAGCAATAATCTTCCTCAAGCAAAAAGAGGAAGATTGGCAACAGATGTCAGCTCAGGGCCAATCTTCCTCACCAAAAAAAAGAGAGAGAGATTCGCCACTGAATCCTGGGTCTCCTCACCCTGTACATTGGTTGTAATCCCCACATGGCCTCAAGGTCAAAGGCCCAGAGACGGAGGTTAAACATGTGTGGTCCTGCGCAGCCTGCACAGTGAAAAAGACCTTGTCCCAGTCCAAAGCTTGCCAATCAGCAAGGAGAGGATTCAGGCCCACAAACAACAAATACCATGAATAAAAGGGTGGAAAGTACTTTGGGGTCTTTGGAGGGCTCCATCCCTCTGGCTGGAATCAGGGAAGACTTCTTGAAGGAGGTTGTCGGAGAGCTGGGTCTGCAGGACAAATGACAGGAAGGGCATTCCAGATGGAGATGGCACACCTAGAAGGAATTATTAACAATGAAAGCTGCCAGTTATTGAGCTGTAATACGAAGATTCTATGCTAAATGCTTTATGCATTCTAACTCCTTTAAACCCCGCATCGACACTATACAATAATTATCCCCATTTCAGAGAAGAGGAAATTGAGACACATAAAGGATAAGTGACTTGCCCAAGGACATACAGTTGGGAAGTGGAAGGTTCCAGAATGAGAATGCTGCTGGAGAGACTCCTGCATTCCTGACGCCTGAGGGAGAACCCAGGGGTCAGCAAAGGGGTTGGGGATAAAGGATGAGGGAGTTGGAGATAGATCCTTTTTCTAGAACAGGTCAACTTCCAATTGACCCCAGGCCCTTCCCTGGCCATCTGGGGCTTCTAGGGTAGACAAGGAGTACTCAGCTAATGAAGGTCAGGACCCAGACGCACCGGCCTCTGGATCTGCCATGAGACCTTCCAGAGGCTACCAGACTGAGCTAAGGGGCCCAGCTATTTGGTGCACTTTGGGACCACAGTGTTCAGGAACCCATCCTAACTGATCTTATGCCAGCCCCGTAAGGCTCTCTGGGGCTCTCTGGGGCCAGACCTTGGACCCCAGTCCTAGAATTTGGCAAATATTTTCCAAATGCCAACCATAACTCTGGCTTAGCCCATTTGGTGACAGTGGAGTCTGGAAGTAAGAGCCCAGGTTGCAGCAGCAGCCCAACTCCAGCCCCAAGAACAGTATGACCTTGGGCTAGCTCTGACCCTCGCGGGACTTCAGGGAGCACGGGCGTGGGGGGTGATCATCCTGATCTCATGGGCTTGTTAGGAGGAATATGCGAAACCAGATGGGTGAGGGCCAGCACAATGCCTGGAGCCCATGGGTACTTAATAAATGCCAAGTTCTTGCACTTGACCTTGAGGCTTCTCTTCTTTTGGAGCAGGCTGAAAACAGATAGACAGGCCCCAGGCCTCAGTGATTCCTTGTCTTCCCTAAAAACAGATCCACAGGCCCCTCGAGGGTTGAGAATGTTACTGGTAATCACTACCAGAAAAAGGAGACAACAGAAACCTCCACGGGAAGTGACGACGGTCTCAGAACCCGTATAAATTCACTCCTCAGCTTCCTCCTCCTCTGCATGATAGCAGCCTTCCTTGGACAACACTCAATACTTCAACAAGGAGATTTCTTCAACTCTCCTTCAACCCAGACCTTCTCAAGGTGCCATTCGAACTTCATTCATCCGTTAACCTCTTGCTGAACACCTACCCAATCTTCTGGATGCAAGATACTCAAAGGCAAATGGACCAGCAGCTCAAGTGTCAACCCATTAATAGACGATGGATAAACAAAATGTAGTCTATCCATACAATGGAATATTATTAAGCCTTAAAAAGGAATGAAATTCAGACACCTGCTACAACACGAACGAACCTTGAAGACAACACGCTAAGTGAAATAAGTCTGCTATAAGAGGACAAATGTTGTATGATTCTGCTCATAAGGGGTACATAGAGTAATCAAATTCATAGAGGCAGAAAGCAGAATAGAGGTTACCTGGGGCTGAGGGAGGGGTGAATGGGGAGTTAGTGTTAAATGGGGAC
This sequence comes from Equus quagga, assembly GCF_021613505.1. Classification (NCBI taxonomy): domain Eukaryota; kingdom Metazoa; phylum Chordata; class Mammalia; order Perissodactyla; family Equidae; genus Equus; species Equus quagga. The sequence continues at coordinate 71,072,186 of NC_060267.1, read as the reverse complement.
AGAGTTTCAGTTTGAGAAGGTGACAAAGTTCTGGAGGTGGGTGGTGGTGATGGATGCGCAACAGTGCGGATATACTTAAGGTCACTGAACTCTACACTTAAAAATGGTTAAAATGGTAAAGTTTATGTTAAGTATATTTTGCCACAATTAAAAAAAAATTGTATGTCCTTTAGTAGGTGAATGGATAAATAAACTGTGCTGCATCCAGACAACAGAATATTATTCAAGTGCTAAAAAGAGAAACTATCAAGCCATGAGAAGACATGGAGGAAGCTTAAATGCATTTTACTAAGTGAAAGAAGCCATTCTGAAAAGGCTGCTTATTGTATGACTCCAACTATATGACATTCTGGAAAAGGCAACATCATGGAGACAGTGAAAGGATCAGTGGTTGCCAGGGATTGGGGGAGAGGAGAGGGATGAAGAGGCAGAGCGCAGAGGATTTTTAGGACAGTGAAAATATTCTAATGCTGTAATGGTGGCTACATGTCATCGCACATTTGTCCGAACCCATAGAATGTACAACACCAAGGGTGAACTGTAGTGTAAACAAGGACTATGGGTGATAACGATGCGTCAATGCAGGTTTATCTATTGTAACAAATGTAACACTCTGAGGGGGGAAGTTGACAGTGGGGGAGGCTGTGCACGTGTGTGGGCAGGGGGCACCTGGGAAATCTCTGTCCCTTCCTCTCAACTTTGCTGTGAGCCTAAAACTGCTCTAAAAAAGTCTTCAAGAAAAAAAAAGGAGGGTGAGATGGGAGCTGTCTTGGTCCCAGAGATCTCACTGTTTTGTTGAGGAGACGCACAGATCAACCAGCAGTTACAAAGCCATGTGTTAAGAGATCTCCATTATACAGGTGCCTCAGACTGGCCTTTCTCCAGCCCAGAGGGGAGAAGGCTCTCGGAGGCAGTGAGTCCCTTCTCTGTGGGGAGGCCTGCACCCTGGGCCCCACCACGTCAGTGGGTCCCCCACCTTCACTGATGAAGTCCCTTCAAATAAGGCTGTAGGCCTGTGGGTCCCTCCGTTCCTGGCCTCACAGACCACCTTAGCTATCAGCTGCTCAACTGGAATTCACTTCCAGTAAGTGAGCTTTGACCTTAACAGAAACCAATGTCATGGACTCAGTGGTCTCCAAGCAACCCCCTGCTGCGTCTGAATTTCTAAGCGATAATGGCCCTTCTCCCTGTTATTCAGCTCTCCTCTTTCCACCCCACCTCCTCCTACCTTCTTTCCAGAACTCTCAAATCCATCTTGACCTTTCCTTACCCACTTTCAGGGCCCTAAGCAGGGAGGGCCGCATGGGTATCAGAGGGCCTGATTCTAACATGGCAGCTATGAACCCACCCAGGCCAGTCACGGGACTGGACCTAGAGGTGACAGTGAGGCGCCCTAAAGCATCGGGGCAAAGCTGAAGAGAGACGGGATGGCTCTTCCAGAACAAAGGTCAACTTGATTTAAGAATAAAGCCTCTAAAGAAGGGATGTGCCCATCAGAAGTGCCTGGAAGCAGGAAGGGAAGAAGTGTCAGTCTCAGAGAAAAAGCAGAGTCATTTATTCATTCATTCATTCACTCAACAAATAGTTTCTAAACCCTGACCGTGTGCCAGACACTGTTGAAGGTATGAGGATATAGAGAGAACCAAACAGACAGGAGTCCTGCTCTTGTGTAGCTTATATTCTAGGGAGGAAGCCAGACAATGGAAAAGATAACTAAGAAAAATAAATGGTACATCAGATGGTGACAAGTGATTTGGAGAATATAAAGTCAGCAAGAGGAACGGAGATTTCCAGGTTGGGAAGGGAGGATTGTAATTTTTTAAAGGCCAGGTATGCTAAGAAGTTGGTCCTTGAGCAAAGCCTTGAAATTGAGAGGATGTGCCATTTGGGTGTCTGAGGAAGAACATTCCAGGGAGAGGAAATCGCAGGTGCAGTGAGGGAGGAACCTCAAGGAGGCCAGTGCTGGAAGGGAACAGGCGATGAGGTCAGGAAGGAGACAGGGAGCAGGGCTGTCTAGAGCCTTCCAGACCACGGCAAAGCTTGGTAAGACATAGAGGTGGGTCCCAACACTGTTCAGCAGGGAGGGGTCCTCGCCGGCGGATTTTGAGCCTTCCTTCCCAGTGGCAGGATGGATACACCAGGCTGTCTGGGGCTGATACCTCTAAAGAGCAAAGGCCCCTAACTGACCTCCTGCTCAGATTCCAGGCCTACAAAGTAACCTTCTGGTCACACCCTGGCTGCCTACGGACCGGTCTTCTAGAGGGAGAGAATGCTGACACCAGGGTATTGTCCTCAACATAACACTTCTACTTTTCATCATAAATCAATATATAATATACTATGGTATGGCGTGGTATAGAATGACATAAACCAATATGATATAGTACAATATAAACGCCCATATCCCTGAGCTTGGACGATGTGACTCCAGCCCCAAGAGTTGAAGTGGCCCTGGGTAGGCGGACTAATCCTGTCTCTAAAGCTGCCAGGTCACTGGACTAGACCCCAAGGCCATAGTGTCCTCTCCACAGTTGGGCCACTTTGTGAGACCACTCAACAGTCAGTCAGCTGCCCTTCTCTTAGCACGATTCTGATCTCACCACTCAACTTTTGATCCAAACCCCGTGCCTCACTTGGCCTTAGTTTACTCGACTGTGAAATGGGCATGAGACTTCCAACCTCCAAGTGTGGCTCTGGGAACCAATTGCGATAAAACACCCGACAGTCAGCAAGGCTCACAGCTTCCCATTTCACCCTTCCTTCCCTGCCAAGACCCTTACCCCTCCTTTGTTGGGCCACTCCCAGCAGTGCCTCCCAGCTCTTATCCTCTTGTCGGTCCGGCACACTGCAGACAGATAGATACCATTCTAACACACAGACCTCCCCTGGATAAAAGCAAACTCCTTTCGCAGGCACCTAGGGGCCCTCGCCCTCTAGCCCTGACCTATAAACAGAATGTTCATCCTCCCCACAAGGGGACACCTGCTCTCGCCTTTGCACACTCCCTCGGGTTAGAGCCCCCTCCTCTTCTCTGCTGCGAGCTCCCAGGCATCCGTCAAGGTCCAGCTCCATTGCCCCCTTCCCCTCAAAGCCATCCCAGGCCCCTTCTGCCCGGTCAGTTCTTCCTCCTGTCTGCCCACAGCACCCTACGCTTACCTCTGTCACAGCACTTAGTGCTACACTGTTTTTGACTTTTCGGGGTTTTTCCCCTACTAAAACTTGAGCTCCTTGAGGACAAAGGGAGATCATCTTCTCTTATACCATATTTCACCAAATTTCATCTGCCAACAAACTTTTAGCTTTAGCGTTATCTTACGTACCACTAAGAAAGAAAAAATGCTGCCAATTACACTGTGACACATTGCCTTCTCACCACGTGGAATTTCTATTCAATACTTAGTGAAAGAACTTCCTTAGAAATAGCTTTTGCCATCATTGATCACTCTTGTGCATACGATATATATTTGTTATGAAATCAGTTGAGTAAGGCATTAACACTTCCATCACGACTAGCATCTGTCCAACAGCAATTGGAAGAGCCATTGGTTGTAACACCGATCCCATTTTCAAAGATGTTAAAATATGACAGGAAAAAAAGCATCCTAAACTCAAGGAAGTACAGACACACCCTTTCTTCTAGGCTAGTGTCTGGCGCAGAGCAATCAATGCTTGCAGGCTTGCTCTTGGTCTGTGACATGCCCCGGGCCAGTCTAAGGCTAGAGTGGCCATTTCCATATTGCCCTGGACCTCTCCCGTGTGTCTGAGCCTTCCAGAAGGTCAAGTTGGCACCAAGGCCAAGCTGGAGAGGGTCATTCAAGGAGGAGCCGGAGGCAGGAGAAGGGCATCTGGGCCCCAGAGGAAGTCCCAGTTTCCCGGTGGGAAGAGCACCAGGAACCGGGTGGTGCCGGGCAGACAGGAGGTGGACGTGAGGTCCTTCAAACCCCCAGATGTCCAGCAGAGCCAGGCTGAAAGTATGAGCTTCAGAGCGCAAAACCTGAGTCCTTGAAAGTATGTTTCTCTTGATGTGTAAACTTTTGGACCCCACGTTCAGAAATGGCAATGAATATTGTGCTCTGTGCTCTGTCTCCAGCTGTCCCACTCTCCCGCCGTGAAGTGTGAGCTGGCAAAGGGACTCTATTTTTTGATAGTGAAAGAGGGGGAAACAGTTATAACCTAAAGAAAATAATTACACGTTCAGGCCAGAAAAAACCCCATGGTGTCTCCACGTGAATGTAATTTTGTTTGAATGAGTTGAACTAAATTTAACTTGGCTGATCTTGAATTTGCAACACACACACAGACACACACAGATCTTTACCTGGGGGGAAAAGAGAGACCTCCATTGCTTGGCGTCCTATTTTAGACTTAGATAAATTTGGGAGGCCATTCTCGAACCTCTGACATCTGGCTACTCTGAGCTTCATTCACTCTGCGCGTGGGAAGTCTGTCAAAACTCAAGCAGGTTCAGCCAGCCCAGATACTTGATGTCACACAGAAGAGGAGGGGCGAGAGGAGGCGGCTTGACCATGTCCTGGGAGACGCGCCCTGGATTCAGAGGCAGGGGCATCGCCAGCAGGCTCCATGTGTAAATGGGGCCTGGGAAAGCTCCCCTCTGGGCAGGGGTGACCGTACACCACCAATCACTGCGAAGGCTTCCTGGGGCCCCACGGGGCCTGGAGTTAACTCTTCCATTGCTGGATCGCAGACCAGGGGACTCCAGGGGAGGGACCAGTGTGGTGAGGAGGCACTCAGGACCTCAGAAAAGGTTGCTATTTCCTGCTACAACTGTTACAATACTGATATAATTCTGTAACAAATAAACAACTATACCAGCGTGCATCATATGAGTGGTACCCTGCCCACGAGCTTTGTGCAAAGATTAAATGAGACCATGCAGATGAACGCATGAATGAGTGAATGAGTGGATGGGTATCTTGGACCATGCCCATGAGTCAAGAAAACTCTCATCCTGTAAAATATATATTGAGCATCTACAATGCGCCAGTTTTCATGTCATCCTCAGTTTTACTGAGGATGAAAAGCTAGTTCAGAAGGTTGCAGACTCCCCCTTGGGGCAATAAGTGATGGGTGGGAAGGGCATCCCCAAAAGAGGGAACAGAATGAGCAAAGGCACAGAGGCAGAAACAAAAGAAAGCACAAGCAAGCCAACAAATACACAAACAGACAAACAAAAAGCAGCTTACTTTGTTCCAGAAGCTACAAGCTATCTTTGTGGTCATCATAAAGTTTGAGGCTGGAAGCAACAAGAGATGGGGCTCCTGGAAGCCTAAATAATGGCCAGGCTTGTCAGAGTTGAATACTGCAATGTGGGAGAGCGAAGGTGGGCAGTGGCAGGTTATTCTCACTCTAACAGAATCACCCCAGCGGCAACATGCAGAATGGTCTCCAGGGCCTAAGAGAGGAGGCAGGGAGGCCAGTCAGGGGGCTCTTGCAACAATCCAGGTAAATGTTGATGCAGCAAAATACAAACTGGTAGAAGAAATAAAAAATATAAAGCTCTTTTTTTTTTTTTTTTTTTTTTGCTGAGGAAGATTCATCCTGGGCAAACATCTGTGCCAATATTCCTCTATTTTGTATATAAGTCTCCACCACAGCATGGCTGTCAAGTGGTGTAGGTCTGCACTTGGGATCTGAACCCATGAACCCTGGGCCGCCAAAGAGGAGTATGCTGAACTTAACCACTACACCATGGGGCCGGCCTCCGTGTTTTTGTCTTTTTTAAGGAGAAGAGGAAGATAGAGAAATAGGGCCAAAACTAGATCAGCGAACCCAGAGCTAGAGAGAAAGTGACATATTAAAGAACTCCTTAGAGGGTACGATTGGCGGGACTGGGAGACTGTGTAACTAAGAGGGCTCAGGAAGAAAGAGGAGTCCAGGGCAACTCCCAGGTTCCTGGGTTGAGTGACCCAGAGGTGACAGTTTTAGCAAGAGCAGGTTTGGGGGAAGATAGTACAGGTGCATTAAGCTGGAGGAATCTCTAGAACATCCAAGGGGAGACCTTCAGTAGGCAGGTTTTCCTCATACTCACTGGTTTTCCCAAGGTTTGCTCTGGGTCCCACTCTCCGAGCCCCAGGACAAGAAAGATAATAATTCTATGGGTTCCAATTACTTTACCATGATCTTGTTTTGATGAGCTGAGACCTTGCAGTTTAAAAACTTGGTAAGGATTCTGCCCAGCATGTCATTTTTTCCCATTGTTATTAAGGTATAAGCTACATACAGAAAAGTGCATGGATCCTTGGGATACAGCTCAACAAGCACGCCATTTTGATTGTCTTGAAGGCCTTAAAAATAAACACACACACACATACACGCACACACACAAATATGAAAATGAAAGCCAGACTCCTCTTTCAGACAATCCATTTCAGGAGTATGGACTTGGAGGAGTCGTGAGTATGACAACACCATTAGGCCCAACTACCCAACTTCACGTGGAATATAAGACCCTTTGGGATCTGACTCCTGTCCACGTCCTCACCTACTGCCAACACCACCACCAGCCCTTCCCAAAGCCAGCCTCCAGCTCGCTAAGCCTCAGTGTCCTGGATGCCAACTGCTCACCCATCTGCCCACACCCGCCATGCTTCTTGTGCCTTGCCTCACTTGCGCACAAGTCCATCCGGTGGGTTGTTTCTTGGGCTTTACAGCCCGCTGCAACGCTTCCTCTTTTGTGGAGCCCTCCTCCTCTGCTCTCCTACCGCCCGCTCCTATTGCGGCCCGTTTCAGCGGCTGCTTATTTTTTGATTCCTAAACTCTATAACAGCACAGCTACACAGCGGTCTCTCCAGACTGAGTCTGAGTGCACATTACCCACCTTCGGATCCCACTGTCATCACTGAGCACGCAACAACATCTGTTGTGGAAGGAAGGAATGAGAGAACTTACTTTTATTTTCAGTTCCTGAGCCTGACAAAAATGTGTTTGCTATGAAAGAATGGGAATCGGGGGCCCGGGCTTCAGTCCATGGTCCTCAAGCCAAGAGTTTAGAATCGTAATAAATAGTATGTTAGTCATCTTGTTCTTCTATTTCTACCGTCTCTCGTTTGGTCTCCACTCATGTGAATAGAAACTGATGTAAAACATATTTCTTTTCATTTTTATACCCTGAAATGTAAAACTGAGAGACGGAGAGGAAGAGCAATAAGAGATGCTGAATTCTTTCTCCATATGATACAATAAAGTTAAGCAATATGGGGTTTTAATTGTTCTACAAGAGAGCTGGATCCATAGCTTGGCTAACAACACTCGGTTGGCTCTCTCTCTTTCTCCGCAAGGACAATGAGATGTGGACAATCTCAAGGGCAAACTGGCCAGCTGCCCCGCATCAGTCCTTCTCTCTAATGAGGTTCCTCCATTCAGACTCCATTTTCTTAGACACAATTCATTTTATTAAACGGCTACAGCTGCAATTAAGAGTGGGCGAATCCAGGCATGTGTTTGGGTTCGAGAAGTGTCTTGTGTGATTTTTCAAATACTTTGGGTTTGGCAAAAGCCAAGACACATTCTGTCAAGTTCTTTTTCCCCTTCGTTTTTAAGCCCGTGTGTATTCACGAGAAATGTGGTCCATCTGATTCTCATTCATTTTTGCTTAACTCAACTAAAAGTTGTCTCAGAAGGGCTAGAAAATGTCCAAGCAGCAAATCCAGGCTCTTTAATGGGAGTCTTATTAGAATTTCTTTTTCTCAACCCTCGACAGTTTGACATTCTCCAAACAGGCCATATTTTTATTTCTTTGTGTCGTTGCCCTTGCTCCCTAAACCTGGAATCGCCTTCTCTTTTGCTCCCTTCTCTGCCTATGGACTCGCACCCCTCCGAGCCCAGTCCACACTTTTTCTTCTTTGCAAAGGCTTTCTCCATTATCCAGCTTGCAAATCACCGCACGGTCCTCCAGGCGCCCACTCCACTTCACCGACGGTCCTAACAGCCCTGGTTCCATTCTGCTTTGTCTTACAGTTGCTTATTGAACCAGGTTATCCAAGCTTTCACTGATCTCTGCTTTGGTGTTAAGCTGTTGACCTTAATTAAAGGCCTTCACCAGAAATGGTAGACAAACATTGGCGTTTGTGGTAAAGCTTTGCCCAAAACATTAATTATTGTGTCTATCAATGTCCCTACGTGGGCTTCCAGGTAAGAAGTGAACTTGAGGCTTGAGGACCCCACATAACAACGGGTTTCTTCTTCTCTGAGAATGAGAGCAATGGAATTCACTTTGTTCCCTTATTGTCTTGGCTGCCAGGAAGCTAAGAAGCGCATCTGATGTTCAGTCATAGCAACTATACTGCATGCTAGCTTCCTTCTTTTTTTTATGGACTTGGTTTTCTATTTCTATCTTATTAACATTACAGAGGAAAAGAAAACCTATCCTTCACTGTGAGTCACCTCAAAGGCTCTGTAGAGTGGCAGAGAGAAGCAAAAAGTCGAAATAAGAGGAAGGTATTCATGATGGTTTCATCTGGACAACAGATCTAGCATGTATTTAGGAGTAATAGGCAAAGGTTTTGCTTCGAATCTTAGATTTTTCATAAACTATTTGAATCTTTTATCATGTACATGTATTAGTTAATACAAAATCAATTAATTTTTTAAATTCAAAAATCAGTTAATTACATTTAATGGTTAAAAACACAATTGTTTACATGAACAAAACAAAAGGACAACTCACCAATTGGGAGTAAATATTCACAAATCATATATCTGACAAGGGGTTAATTTCCAAACTATATACAGAACTCACATAACTCAACAACAAAAAGACAAACAACCCCGTCAAAAAATGGTCAGAGGATGAGCAGACATTTTTCCAAAGAAGATATACAAATGGCCAACAGGCACATGAAAAGAGGTTCAACGTCAATAATTATTAGGGAAATGGAAATCAAAACCACAATGAGATTTCAACTCACACCTGTTGGAATGGCTGTAATTATTAACAAGACAAGAAATAATAAGTGTTGGAGAGGACGTGGAGAAAACAGAACCCTCACACGCTGCTGGTGGGAGTGCAAACTGGTGCAGCCACCGTGGAAAACAGTATGGAGATTTCCCAAGAAATTAAAAATAGAAATACCTTATGACCCAGCCATCCCACTACTTGGTACCTATCCTAAGAGCCTGAAATCAGCAATTCCAAAAGTCCCATGCACCCCTATGTTCATCGCAGCATCACTCACAATAGCCAAGATGTGGAACCAACCTAAGTGCCCAGCAACTGATGATTGGATAAAGAAGATATGGTATATATATACAATGGAATACTACTCAGCCATGAAAAAAGACAAAACCATCCCATTTGCAATGACATGGAGGGACCTTGAGGGTATTATGTTAAGCAAAATAAGCCAAACACCATATGATTTCACTCATATGTGGAAGATACACAAACACATGGATAAAGAGAACAGATTAGTGGTTACCAGAGGGAAAGGGGGGTGGGCAGAAGGGGTAATGGGGCACATTTATATGGATAAAAACTAGACTGTTGGTGGTGAGCACAATGCAGTCTATACAGAAACTGATATATAACAATTACAACTAAAATTACGCAATGTTATAAACCCATACAACCTAAATTAAAAAATAATAAAAAATAAATTAAAAATAAAATAATAATAAATACAATGAATACTATTGTGACCATGCTAGGTTAAGAAATTTAAAGGAATAAATACTTGACCTTAATCATTTATCAGGGTTCAGAGGTCACAAAAAGAACATGACTTTCATACACCCTTGTACATCTCAACTAGGCCAGCTCCCCCATTATAAGCTTTCCTACACTGTACATCCTCTTTCATAGCAGTTATTGTAGTTTGCTATTATTTTTGTGATTATTTGACTAATGTCTTTCTTCCAGCAATAGATTGTAAGCTCCCTGTGGGTAGGATCACGTCTAACTTTGTTCACATTGGTGTTCCTGATGTCCAGCACTGAGCCAGACATATAGCTGGTGCTCCTTAAATATCAGCTGTGTGAATGAATGAATTTATCTCCCTACACACACCTAGACACACACACAGATACACACACGGTCTTCTAGTACTTACACTGTTGTACAGATCACTGAGTGGGCAGTCGGTTGACACAGAGACCAGCATAAACCCTCCTGTTTGATTTTCAGGCAGATTATAGCACAAACACGATGCTTGCCAAGCAGAAGGGGAGAGATCCAAGTGGTAAACGGAGCGTTCTCCCTCTCGGGACTCGATGAGGGCTCGACAAACAACACGGAGCCAAAATAAATTTTTTAAAAGTATATTCCAGCAAAAGAGTATTGACCGTGTCCTTTGAAGAATTTTCCCAGCCATCAAGAAGAGAAACTTTAAGGACTGGAACTTTCAGAGAACTCAGGGAAGTAAGGACAGTAGTACATACGCTGACAAAGGCTCAGAACTGGGAGAACACTGGACACCACAGAAAGAAAGAAGAAGAAAGGATAGGTGTTGTATTAAAATGAAGGCAAAGCCACTCTAAGAACTGCTTTTGTCTAGCCAGACAACAGATTTTTTTTAAAGGATCAAAGCTGCTTTAGGAGCTCAATTTTCAGCAGAGCTGCAGGGAGAGTTGAGAAGATGAAATGTCCCAGCGTCGGGAGCTAGCAGGTTTTTTTTTTTTTTTTTCTTCATTTCTTACCTTGCAAATATCTAGGCTGAGGCCATCCAGACGAAGATCCAAGCATCGAGGTTAATCCTGACATTTTTGAGCCACAAAGGACTTGCTGTACCTCCTCTTTCACGTTATAGCTTAAGAGCCCGCCGTGTGGACAGCATGAATGACTGACCTGAGCCCACAGGTGTGCATCGCTGAGCTCAGACCAGAGGCCAGGCCTTCCAGCCGTGTGGTCACAGCTCACGTCCCTGTCCATCCTGCTCTGTGGCTATACAAGACCCAATGGCAAAATTCTACCGCCCCTAACCGGCATGCCAAACAAAGCTGATGGCTTTCAGATCAGCCATTTTAGCTCATCTACGGTCTATTATCTCTTAGTGGTTTACTCTGTCCCTCTGGCATTCCTGAGGCGTGCGCAAATGCTGCCAACTTGGAAAACAAGCAGAGCATCTCATGCTAGTATCTTTTGTAAATATCTACGGGTGTCAGGCGACCTAAACTGATCATGTCCCAGTGGTCTTGAATACCCAGCAAGAGGATTTGGGCTGGTCCCTGAGCTCTTTGAGGGTAGGAAGTATTTTTTATTTACCTGTGGGACCCCAGTGCCAGGACTAGCATCTGGCTCACAGTAGGACAGAAAATGCAAGGCTGTCCAAAAGTTGCACAGAATCTGAAACTGAGGTCAGAAGGAACTGTGTTAAAGGGGCTGGCCCCATGGCCGACTGGTAAAGTTCGTGTGCTCTGCTTCTGCGGCCCAGGGTTTCGCTAGTTTGGATCCTGGGAGCAGACATGGCACCACTCATCAAGCCATGCTGAGGCGACGTCCCTCGTAGCAGAACCAGAGGGACCTCCAACCAAGAATATACAACTATGTGCTGGGGGACTGTGGGAAGGAGAAGGAAAAAAAAAAGATTGGCCACAGATGCGAGCTCAGGTGCCAATCTTTGAAAAAAAAGAAAGAACTGTGTTAGCATCCTTGGCCAGAAGCTTACAAAGGTGCCTAACCTCTGTGGGCTTCAATATTCCCATCTATACAATACCACAAATACCAACTACCTTATGGAATGCCTATGAGGACAGAATGAGATAACGATGTGCACAGAGTACCAGGTACACAAGATGCTCGTCAATCCTGGCCCTCATGATGACCACGTCCTCCATCAATATTGATGCAAGGAAAGAATGAAGTCAGTCAAATTTTAAATTGGTTCTTTTCTAGGAGACAAGTGAGAAATAAAGAAAAAGGAACAACAAATGTGATTACCCAGCCTGTGAGTGGTCAGACTTTCCTTTGCTATTTATTGTCAGCGCTCCGAGCCCTGTTTGAAAGCCGGCCTGCCTCATCCCAACTTCTGCTTCATCTCCCAGTGAAGTCATAACGCTGGGCTTACTCTCCGTCTATTGACACAGAAAGCCTGTGAGTCACAAATTCAACAGGATGACTTTGCTGCAGTCTGATTGACTGGAAAATGTTCCCTCATCTGAAAATTTTTTTCAAGCAAAGGGATATGCTTATTTTTGCAACATGGAGTGCAAGCTCTTTATTTATTTGACGTTGGTCTCTGTGACATTCCAGTTGGCCAAGGGAGGGCTCACGACGTTCACGATTTACCTCCCGAAGTGGCATATATTTTTCCCCCTCTCTCTCCTTCTCCCTTCCTGCCGACTATTATATCTAAAGCAAACAGTCCCAGCACAATAGTGAGATTGCACTTGAATTTGGTGTTTACTTGACATTTACACACTGGCCATGCTGGACAGCTCAGTCATTCCAGAACAGAGGCTCGGCCAGCAAGCATTGTGTTCGATTTGTACTCAACCCCGAGCAACCTAAAATCCTGAAACAGCTAGAAGGTGTCTTGAGACGTGCTATGCTGACAGTTTTTACTGTTATGCTTGAGGTAGTGTCTGTTAGGGGAGGAGGCATCAGAGGGTCTTCAGTCTTCTCAGAAAACACCTCCCTCATCCATGCAGGGCAGATGGGTCCTGCTGAAGCCAGTCTTCCTCCCTTTAAATGCAACTCACACACTACCATGGTATTCATTCTAGAACAATCTAATCCAGTCCTCGGCGCTAAACCTCCTCAGAACTGGCTGCAGATTACTCACTCAATTAACTTAATCTCCAGTTCTTCCATTTCCTCCTCTGTACATATAAAGGAATTAATAATACCTACCTCACAGGGTTATTGTGGGCATAATTTATGCCAAGTACCTGGGGCAGGTGGAAGCTTCTAGAAGGTGCTCGGGAAATGTTGGTTCTCATCCCCCTCCTGAGATCCAGGCTTCTGGCTTCAGGAAGGAAAGGGCCTCGGGGAAGGGCAAGTTATGGGGGTTCCTGTCCGCACGGTTTGACGTAGGGAAGGAAGCTTGCACTGGGCTAGGAGCCAGGACATATGTTGTATCGTCCCAGCCCCACCAGCCTGTGGCATGGGCAAGTCACCTCCGCCCCCCAGGCCTCTGTTTCCACGTGTGCAAAGTGGATGCCTCCAGTTACATTCTCATATTGTACAATTTCCACATCCTCAAAGTCTGGAGGAAGTCCACACTAACTGCCATAAAAGGTGGAATAGCCCAAAAGCTGATATATGTAGATGCCAATATTTAAAAGGAGTAAAAAAAGAATCAGGTGATAATACTCAGTACTGGGCAGCAAGTAAGGCAACCAGCCTTTACAGCTTGCTGATAAGAATGTAAATTGCTAATGGAATTCTAAATTGATAAGAATGTATATTTGGGGGGGAATTGATAATAGTTGATATTAACCTAGTAATTTCTATAAGTTGAGCCTAAGGAAATAAGCAGGGCCAGCTCGGTGGCACAGTGGTTAAGTTCGCACATTCTGCTTCAGCGGCCCGGGGTTTGCCGGTTTGGATCCTGGCTGCAGACCTACATACTGCTTATCAAGCCATGCTGTGGCAGGCATCCCACGTGTAAAAGTAGAGGAAGATGGGCACGAATGTTAGCTCAGAGCCAGTCTTCCTCAGCAAAAAGAGGAGAATTGGCGGCAGATGTTACCTCAGGGCTAATCTTCCTCAAAAAATAAAAAATTTAAATTTTAAAAGAAGGAAATAAGCAAGCATGTTTAAAGGTGAACATGGAAGTTCTGTAACAGGGAAAAATGGAAACAACCTAAATGTCCATCAAAAGGGGATTGATTACATACCAATATTAGGAAATACTATGATGTGTTTAAAAATGTAAGGTATACCTATGCATTAACATGAATAGATGTCTGTGGTGAATTGCTAAGTGAAAATAAAATAAAGCTGTAGACAAATGGTAATCGGTATTTTAAAAATAAATTTTAATATTTTCACATAGGCATAAAAATGTTGAAAATTTATACACCAAACTGCTAATCATAGTCGTATCTGGATTGGTAGAATGTAGAATTTTTTTCTTGAAACACACATTTATTGATTGATCTTTTTAAGTAAGCACACATCAATTTTTGAAATCAGAAAAAAATTTACCTTTAAATAGGAAAATAATAAAAGGAGCAAAGGATTTTTGGTTAAGCATGGTGTATTCAACACACGTATTTCTTTCTTTCTTTTTTTAAAGATTTTATTTTTCCTTTCTCTCCCCAAAGCCCCCCGGTACTTAGTTGCATATTTTTAGTTGTGGGTTGTTCTAGTTGTGGCATGTGGGATGCCGGCTCAGCGTGGCCTGATGAGTGGTGCCATGTCAGCGCCCAGGATCCAAACCAGTGAAACCCTGGGCCACTGAAGCAGAGCACAGGAACTCAACCACTCGGCCATGGGGCTGACCCCAACACATGTATTTCTGATACACCTTCTGAAACTCCATTAAGGTGACATTAAAGAGATTGAGGGGCTGGCCCAGTGGCACAGTGGTTAAATTCGCATGCTCTGCTTTAGTGGCCCAGGGTTTCACTGGTTTGCATGCTGGGCATGGACATGGCACCGCTCATCAGGCCATGCTGAGGCGGCGGCCCACATAGCACAACCAGAGGCACACACAACTAGAATATACAACTATGTACTGGGGGGCTTTGGGGAGAAGAAGAAGAAGAAGAAGAAAAAAAAAAGGAAGATTGGGAACAGTTGTTAGCTCAGGTGCCAATCTTTAAAAAAAAAAATTGAAAAGGCAAAACCTACTTGGACAAAAAGAGTGGGAACTGGGAAGCAGATGGACAAATGGCCACAAACTTAGATCAGAGAAAGTGGAAAATGAAACAGATTGATTCATTCCAAGGGTACTGGACCTGGACGCTTGGACAGCTCAGAAAGTGGAGATACCAAGAAATTCAGGAAGTATGGGGCCGGCCTCCTGGCGCAGAGGTTAAGTGCGCACATTCTGCTTCAGTGGCCCGGAGTTTGCCGGTTCGGATCCCGGGTGCGGACATGGCACCACTTGGCAAGCCATGCTGTGGTAGGCGTCCCACATATAACGTAGAGGAAGATGGGCACGGATGTTAGCTCAGGGCCAGTGTTCCTCAGCACAAAGAGGAGGATTGGCCGTAGTTAGCTCAGGGCTAATCTTCCTCAAAAAAAAAAGAAATTCAGGAAGTAAAGTGTATGTAGGGATGAAAACAGGATGGTTGATTGAAAACGTATATAAGCAGCAATTGGAAAATCCATTCAACCATCCATCCAGCCCAATCCACCGAAGTAGTAAGGCCCTAAGATTCCACCCTGGCCCAGGGAATTGGGGTGACTGCTTCTCCCTCTATCTTGGGCAGAAGATCAAAGGCGTACTCTCTGGAGAACTTGATCCAGAAACTCTGGATACAGGGAAGCCCAGCACAGCTGAGGGCAGCAGCAAACGAGGACTACTCAAGGAGAGGCTACCTATGAAGCAGCACTACCACTGACCTCCTGCCCTGAGAGCACCAAGAACACTGGCTGCCTCGCTCACTTAGCTGCCCGACTCTGGGCTAGTCACTTACCCACTCTACACTGTAGTTTCTTGAAGTGTAAAATGGGGTTCATTTATTAAACACGTATCGAGCACCTATGATGTGCCAGCAAACTGCGTTACATTCTGGAAGACAGGCAGAGTCCTCGCGTCTTGAAGCCTGCATTCTCATGCCCCCATGGCAGCGCCAACCTCAGAGGGGTGGTATGAAGATAAAATGAGTTACTGCATAGAAAGTGCCTCGCACAGTCCTTGGTACCGGGTCTGATAGTCGTGCTGTTAATTACTCATTTGAATGTCTCTGCTCTCTCTGATTCCTGGAGGGAGCACACGGCAGCTCCTTCCAGGACTCTTCCAGGGAAGATAAAGTTAGAGCTTCGGCAACACTGTCAACCGGCATATAACTCTTCAATAGTGAACTTGACTTTGCAACTCGGCTCTGTCCGGCCTAACTCTTGAACGGTTTATGAAGGGTCAAGGTCACGGTCTTTCTAGATTTGACACAGTCAAAAAAGACCTTTGTAAGTCATGGTGTGAACCCAGGAAGCGTGATTCCCAAGTTAATCTATACCCGGCCCCACTGAAAACTGTCTGTGTGAGGTTTTAGGTGAGACTGGTCCTTAATTGTTGTATCTGCAGTGACGCTGGGATATTTAGGGGGAAAGAAAATACTGTGAAAAGAATTTTAGTCTTCAAACCAAGATATTGCATCATTTCCCATGCTGGGTACTGCAGAACCAGTTTCAAGTTTATCAAATGGGGATAACTATGTCAGGTTTCTTTGCCAGAGGGGGAGGAACTAACATTAATGGCAGCTGTCACATCCCATATATCACTTAATCCTCACCTTGACTTTGGGAGGCTGGTACATTCATAGCCCCATTCTACCAACAAGGAAATTAGAGGGCAGATCACCCAAGGTAATCTGGCTAGAAAGAGGCAGCGCATAGCCTGGAAGCCAAATTCTTGGGTGGCAGTCCCAGCCATCCCCCTTCAGAGTCTCTGCTCCACCTTCCTTCCAAGCCATTCCGTCATCTCTCATAAGCAAATGAATTCCGCCAAGACCCCTCCTTCATTGAGTCATAGCAAGAAGGCGCAAAGAATTAAACGCAGATAATGACACTGCAAGCAGCCCTCACAGAGCCCAAAGACACTGTCTTGTCTTTAAAGAAGTCCAAATGACTTTCTATTTTAATGGAAAACCGAGTTTGTTGAATGAAACAGAATATTGAAATTCAACAGTTCAGTGTTTCCCATAAACACTTGACTCTGAGAGCTTTGTTGGGTAAATGTAGCAACCAGAAAAATTCATCAGTAACTGACAACATAGAGGGCGGTCTCTGAATAGATCACCCTCTTGAATCTCGATTACAATGCTGGGAATTCCTTCAAGATGAGGTGACATTCTAGCGCTTCCCCTTTCGAGAAGCTTCCGATCATCCCTTGATGATCTGAGTTACCAACTTCGAAAAATGCATCAAGCACAACAGGAGATATTTAAGTGCTGCCAGAAATTTATTTTGGCCTTTTACTTTTTTCACATTGGCACTGGCCGGGGTCCTAGCGCTCGCCCCACCAGCCAGTAAGTTAAAATTGATTAACCAACACAATGTTTGTGAAAAAGAGTCCATCACAGGGTAACCAAATGCACTGCTACTATTGTTTTTTTAAAAAAAATCACTTCCTTGGCTCAAAGTACGTAATGTCAAATTGGCAAAAATAACCTATCCGCTTGTCCGGCCCACAAACTGAGAAGAAAATTAAACACAGAATTGTTTGTTGCTTGTTTGCATTTCCCAGGGTGTGAAGCGCTGGGTTTCAAACCCTCAAGATCCCTACATTTTCCACAGTGCAAAAATTTTTACCTCCATTCTGGTTTAAATGAGGGAATCCTGTTCTCCCCAGAAGAGACTGTCCTAGTCTAAAAATCTGAGGTATGGAGGCTCTTAAACTAAGGAAACAGAATCTTTATCTGTGTAATGCTGTAGCCCTCCTTTCGATGATAATTCTCCCCTGGGAAAGAGCTTACCAGGCCAGGAAAATGTGGTGGACCGAGCCAAGGAGAAAATTTCGGCAACAGATTTTCTCTGCTAATTGGCTTTCTTTGCTAGATCATTTACTTTTAAATGCAATATTTATTTTCAAATGCATATAGGATAAGAGGATTCGTCTTCTGGCCTTGAAAACATCATTCTAGATAAAGATGGTAAACACTAGATTCTAATTTCTTCAAGAGAAATATTACGACTATGTATCTTACTCTTAGAAGTTAGTATTCTGTACTGAGACATTTCAAAATAAACAACCTAAAAAGAGGAGTTTTTAAAAATTTCTTCTTACTGTCTCAGAACACAGCCGAGGACACAGAAAAGCCGAATTTAACATATTGCTGTCAGAATAGTTCAAAAGTTTTTAAGATAATCCGATTAAGCTTAGAATTTCTCTTTAAATAGCTTAATGACTGTGTTGGACCTAAATTTGGGAGCTAACAGTGTAACTTAAGTGATCAAACCTAACGTTTCATGAAAAAGATTTTAATTAAATTTCTGAGAATTGATTTTTAAATGTCTGTGATTCATTTTCTGCTCTAAAAACTTCAAGCCCCAATGTTTGGGCTTTGAAAGGCAATGGATTTGGCTCCAGAAGAGTCGACTCTTCTCTCCATTTGGTTTTGGTTTGGCTTTTGGTTATTTTTGTTTGTGTTTTCTAGGTTGTTTCATTACAATGCCTCGGTCAGGGCTGTTCGCTTACTTTTTGTCCAACTGTTCTGAGAGGACAGAGTCATGAAAGATTTTATTTTCTGTCTCCTTCACAGAACTTTTCAAAGAAAGAAAAGAAGCAGGTGGAGGCAGAGAAGGGACTAGGAAACAGAGACCACGCCAGTGAATTCTCCAGCACTGAGAAACGTTCTTTTTTTGTGTGTGCTGAGGAAGATTAGCCCTGAGCTATATCTGTTGCCAATCTTCCTCTTTTTTTGCTTGAAGAAGATCAACCCTGAGCTAATGTCCATGCCAATCTTTCTTCACTTTATATGTGGGTCACCCCCACAGCATGGCTGACGAGTGGAGTAAGTCCACACCCAAGACCTGAACCCACAAACACCAGCGGCAGAAGCAGAGGGTACAAAACTTAACCACTACACCATGGGGCTGGCATGAGAAACGTTCTTAACAAGACAAGGGCCGGGCTCCCGGATGAGCTGCTTTATTATGGCAGTTCTGCTCACTCCCTTCATTCTACAAGGAATTCTCCCTGGGGGGCATTTATCCAAAAAATGCCACAGTGACACAGGAGCCATCAACAAGTAACCAGATGACGGTGGTTCACTGGGGAAATGGCACAGCAGAGTGGCCACGGAGCTTTATTAGCGCTCCGAGGAAAGACGGCTAACCTGGACAGGGACTAACAGACCAAGGGGCAACTGAGAGCAGCTCTGGACTTTGAGGATGATGAGGGCCCCGGGGGGAGAAAAGGCATTTCAGGGAGGCAAACAGCCCATGACGGTACATCACACATCGTGTGTTCAGAGACTTGAGAGCACACGCCGTTAAAGTTTAGGGAGGGTGGGCTCAGTCTCTAGGGATGTTCCTGTCAAGTCTGTCTAGGGCCAGATGAGGAAGAGTCTGGTACATCAGGCTAAACCTCCTCTGGGCAAAGGGGAGCTGCTGGGGGCTGGGGGGTTGAGCAGAAGCAGAACCGTGGTGATTTGTCAGCAAAATGGATTAGATGCAGCAGGGAAATTCCAGGGGGACCACGGAGGACACGGAGGGGGACAACAACAGCTTGGAAGCGACGGCAACAATTAAAATCTATAAATGAGTTGGGTCTCAACTAAGGTAGCCCAAGTCGGTAGTAGGAAAAAGATAGCGGAGATATTTAGGAATGGAAAAGGTTAACTCTGTGGATGCCTGCATGCCCAGGTCAAAGAAAATGAGGGAGGAGCTGAGGAAAACCTAGGCTGCGAGCTTGGGAAGCTGGGAAAAGTGATGAAATAATGCGGGGGAAAATTATGATAAGAGTCTGGGTGGACTGAGGTTCTTGACAAGAAAGGGGATTAATGAGCCTACAGCTGAGAGCTGAAAGGAAAAACAGGCTTCCAGCTAATGGACTGTTCAAAAGGAAAAGTACATTATTCATTCATTCAACAAACACTTGTAGGGCATTACCACGTACCAGGCAGATCCCATACCAGGACCTGAGGATATGGCTGTGGACAAAACAATAGATCCAGGGGCTGGCCCGGTGGTGTAGTGGTTAACTTTGCACACTCCACTTCGACAGTGCAGGATTCATGGGTTCAGCTCCTGGGCGTGGACCTACACACCGCTGGTCAAGCCATGCTGTGGCAGCATCCCACATACAAAATGGAGGAAGATTGGCACAGATGTTAGCTCAGGGCCGATCTTCCTCACCAAAAAAAAAAAAAAAAAAAGAGGAAGATTGGCAAGAGATGTTAGCTCAGGGACAATCTTCCTCACCAAAAACAAAAAACAATAGGTGCTGTCCTCATGAAGCTTACATTGCCCTGGAGAATACTGGTGATAATAGTAATTATCATGTATTAACGATCCAGTCCTGTGCTAAACACTTTACTTGAATGATTCCACTTATGATCTTCACCACTTTAAGTAGATACTATTAATAGCGCCATTTTACAGAAAAAGAAACAAGCAAAGTGAGGTCAAGTCACTTCCCCAACTAGAAAGCAGCAGAGCCAGGACACAAGCCCAGGGAAGTGAGTGCTAAAGCCTGCTTTCCTACCCTCCGCACAGGACTGACATGAAGGAGAAGGCTGCAGTTTCCAAGAAGATGGGCGTGGAGGCTCAGAAAAGCGTTGCCACCTTGTGAAAGTTCCAAGCCCCTCTCACAATCAGTAGAGATTTCATTGCAAAAAATGTGGATACTTAAAATCATCTCCTGCTTTCACTTTCTGAAAAAGTAGCTTTTCCCGAGTCCTGCGGCAGTTTCGCACAGACACCCCAGGCCAGGGTGCAGCCAGGCCCCTCGGGGTGCCCCGTGCCCAGATCTAGTGCCCAGTGTTCACCTGAGACCTTTACGCAGCCTCCTCAACCCATCACACCCCTCCATGGCTCCATGTTAATCCCCTAGCATTAATGGTTTCCATCACATCTTCTGCCAACTAATGCAGTTTGTGCCGGAAAAAAAAAATCTATTTTATAACTCCAAGGACATTAATAATTAACTTCCATACCACAAAACTTGTAATATCAGTTTGCTGTAATAGTCACCAGTATTTAAATCTCCTTTAAAGGGTGTCTTCTATTATTATTATTTTAGAGTGCAATTTAGTCATCAAAGCTTTGCTCAGCCTCATGTTTATAAATTATAGAGGGCAGGATTTAACTCTTCTGGACCTACCAGTTGTGAAGCGAGGGAGGGTCATAACCCTGTTGTCATACCAGGCACCTGCCTTGACCGGAGATCATTTGCGAACTTGAAGTTCCTTACCTCTTTTAGAAATGTGAGGCGAATACAGACATTTTCCTTTATGATGCAATCAGAGGAATAACCAGATCGTTGCCTGCCACGAAGAGGCGCTGACTTTCTCCTCCAGAAGGAAACCCCAAGTTGGTCTTTTTAACCGAGCGTCAGAATCTTGTCTTGATTATATGACATAATAATAGTGGCTTTCCAATTCATCTGTGTAATATTGTTTTTTCATTGCGGTGGTTACTTTTGCTTAAAGGAACGGCTACTGCCTTAGATAAATAAGAGCTAAGCAGGAAAAATCTCCCTCACTGGCTACCTAAGTGGGAAATTCCAGGTCCTAACTT
The DNA here is from genome assembly GCF_021613505.1 of Equus quagga. NCBI lineage: Eukaryota > Metazoa > Chordata > Mammalia > Perissodactyla > Equidae > Equus > Equus quagga. Next base: position 71,050,879 of record NC_060267.1, on the reverse strand, counting down.
ACAGGTTCACATCTGAGAGGGACGGCTGCCAATTAAGGGGCTCATCCAAATTCACTGGGGTTTAGGAACCTTGGCCTGGGTGGAAAAGTGGGTAACTTGTCCATGCAATCCTCCAGTCCTAGCACCCCAAGAAATTTTTGCCATCACAATGGAAGGAGTGGGAGGAGGAGGTAGCAGGTGTCTTCCTTTCCTGGGTCCTCCTTTTGAAAAAGACAGTATTTTCAAAGTTAAAGTAACTGGCCTGCTCCTGTGGCATGGGGCTGAACCCCTCGAGGCCCCGGGAGGGAGGGGTCGGGACTTCCCTACCAAAGCGTGCCCCTCCCCCCAGCTGCGGGCCGTCGCAGCGCTCGGCCAAGGCCAAGTTAGAGGATGGAAGTCATCTTTCAAGGGCGGCCGATTCTCTGGAACCAGAGGGATTCCTGGCGTTGGCAGAGAGGGCCGAGTGGATTCCAAGACTGCTTCTGTGGTCCTCAAGGACTGGAAAAGTCAAGGCCAACATATTCTGGGGAAACCTCATAGGGACCAGAATCGCAGGACTGAAACAAACAGGTGAGAGAGACTTAAAAGACGGGGCTGCCACAGCTCAGCGAGGGTGAGCGCACCCTCTGCCGAGCGCTGGGGCTTCCCGCCTGTCCCGGTCCTCCCGCCTTTTGCTTTCCCGACTGACACCCGGCCGGATCGACGGCATTTAGTCCTGAGGGGGCTCGGGGAGAACGCGGGCGGAGCCGGTCCGCGCGCCTGAGTCCAAACTCAACACCTCGCCAGCCTTTAACAAGAGACACCGAACACCACGCTCACGTGTAAAAGGAGAAAAAAAAAAAAAAAAAAAAAAGCACTGTTTGCAAAGATGAGGGCGAAAACATTTCCCGACTGGAAAATTACTGATCACAAACTAAAGGGAGAGCGGGGGTGGGGAGGCAAAGTTATACGACTGAAATAACGATCGCCGTTTCCTCTTCTCTTCCCGGTGGGCAGGGACGGCTGCCGCAGCTCCGGGGGCCCTTTTCCGGGAACCCGGGTCCCACCGCATCGCTCCACTTCCCGGTGCCTTTCCAGCTAAGTCCCTTTCGGCGGGCCGACCGCTCAGAGCCCGAGCCAAGGGAGCGAGCTGCCGTGTGACCTCTACCTCGCCATTTCACCTCTTTATGACTCAGTTTTCTCATCCATAAAGTGGAAAGGAGAGTGCGTGGCTTGTCAAGGGCTTTGCGATTCCCTGGTTGAAAGGTGTCCCCGCTCCTCAGCCCTGCCCCACCCCACAAAATAAATCTGGAGCCCTTTCCCTCCCGTCCTCGCTCCTTTAAATATCAAAACCATAACTCTGTTTCCGATTCCACCTCTTTCCGCCCTTTCCAGGCGAGGAACACCCCTCTGGCCTTCGCAGGCTCCTAGGCCCCACCACGCAGTGCAGGGCACCCCCTCCTCTCGACACCGACACCCCAACCCCCACCCAGCCGAAGAGCCCGCGAGGAACCGCGCGGGGCCCGGCCACGCGCCGGCACTGGCGCTCGGGGACCCGCGCGGGGCTTCTGCGTGCGCAAGGGAGGGACGCAGGGCGGGATGAGTCACGCGGATAATCGCGCTCTTCTCCAGCGCGCAGACAGACCGGCGAGCACGTCCCGGAGCGGGGGTGGGGGCGCGTTACCGACCCCCGCCCCCACCAGCCTTCTCGGCCCCGGGCTTCGAACCCAGGGAGCGAACCGTGGCCACGCCGACTGCCCTGGGCGCGCGACTGCCGACCCTGCGCCCCGTCCCCCGCGCCGGGACCGCCGCCGCCACCACCGCCGGCGTCAGCCCGGCTCCTGCCCGCCAGCTGCCGGGCTGGCGTCACGGCCCGGCCCGGCCCCGCCTGCGCCCCTCCCTCTCCCCCGCCCCCACGTGCGCAGAGTTTGTTTATCTAGCTGCCATGGCAACGCGCGGGGGACCGCGGGAGGGAGGGGAGAAGAAAGGGGGGGCGGGGCCTGGCGGCGGGCCCCTGCGCTCGGCGGGTAGGAGGCGGGGGAGGGCGGGAGCCGAGAAGTTATAAGTAAGGAGCGCGCGGCGGCCGCCGGCAGTTCCCCGGCCCGAGAGAGCGAGCGCGGCTGCGGGCGCGCGGGGACCAGAGGCGGTGGCGGGCGGCGGCGGCACCGGGAGCCGCCAAGTGCCCCTCCCCGCCCCTCCGGCCCCCCACCCAGCCACCCACCCGCCCGCGGCCAGCGCCCATGGCCGCTCGCGCCCCGCGCAGCCCCCCGGACTCCGCGCCCCGCGCCGCCGCCCAGTCCGCAGATCCGCGCCACCGCGGCCAGTCTCACCTGGCGGCGCCGCCCGCCCGCCACCTCTGCCACAGCCCCAGCGCCCACGGCGACAGCCGCGGCGACCGCGACAGCGGGGGGGGACGCTGCTGAGTCGAAGAGAGCGCAGCCTGGCCACCGGACATACTTACTCGCCTTGCTGATTGTCTATTTTTATGAGTTTACAACTTTTCTAAGAACTTTTGTATACAAAGGAACTTTTTTAAAAAGGCATCTCCCATTTATATTTAATCCAAAGAAGACGGACCTCGGGCAATTTGGGGGTTTTGGTTTTGACTTCGTTTCTAAGTCTTCTTCTTCCTCTTCGTTGACTTTGGGGTTCGGGTACCCCCACTGCTTCGGACTCTCGAGGACCTTCTGGGCCCCCACATTAATGAGGTAGGTGCAGCGCGGGGCGCGGGGAGGGGTGACGGCCGGGGGCACGCGCCGGAGCGGCGGTCGAGGGTGGCCCCCTGACTCCTGCCTCCGTGTGCACCCGACCCGGCCCGCAGGCAGCCACCTGGCGAGTCTGACATGGCTGTCAGCGACGCACTGCTCCCGTCCTTCTCCACGTTCGCGTCCGGCCCGGCGGGAAGGGAGAAGACCCTGCGGCCAGCAGGTGCCCCGAATAACGTGAGTGTTGCCCCGGGCCGTCGGGAGCGTCCAGTGGTCCTCTGCGGGTGGGGTGGGGACGAGCGGAGCCCTGGGGTCACCGCGAACCACCAGGCGAGGGGCAGGAGTGGCCACCGCACGGGCTCCGCAGCCTTCCCAGGATGGCTTCCGCGCCCTTGGCTCAGCTGTCTGTGCGTGTGGTCCGGACGCTGCGGAGCCGCCGGGGGCGCACACCGGGTCCGCGCACGTCCCGTAGCGCGCAGGCGGCAGGGCGGGCGGTGTCTGTGTCCCCAGACACTGGCTGGGCCCGAGTGAGCTTAGCGCGTAGGCGTCCCCGTGGCTAGGGCGCACCAGGAGAGCCTCGGTGTCCCAATTCCGGGGGCGGCGGGAGCGTCCCCGGGATCTGGCTGGGGAGGGACCCCGGCTCGCTAGCCGCGGCGCTCCCTCACACGCAATCGGGCAGGCACAACATTACATCCTCCATATCGGCGCACCGCCTCTCCTTGGACCGGGTTGTGGGCCAAGATTGCAGCGCTAGCGCCCAGAGTCCCCAGGCACTTCCTGCCTGCCCGGTCCTCATGCCTGGGCGGTATAGGTGTGGTAGCCCGCCGGTATGTCTGGTGGCAGCAGGGGGACCACGACTGACAGCCTTTCTCCCGTGCTGTTCCCGCAGCGCTGGCGGGAGGAGCTCTCCCCCATGAAGCGACTTCCCCCGGTGCTTCCTGGCCGCCCCTACGACCTGCCGGCGACGACTTTGGCCACTGACCTGGAGAGTGGCGGAGTTGGCGCGGCTTGCGGCGGCAGCAACCCGGCGCTCCTACCCCGGAGGGAGACGGAGGAGTTCAACGATCTCCTGGACCTGGACTTTATCCTCTCCAACTCGCTGTCCCATCAGGAGTCGGTGGCCGCCACCGTGTCCTCGTCGGCCTCGGCCTCATCCTCGTCCTCCCCGTCGAGCAGCGGTCCTGCTAGTGCTCCCTCCACCTGCAGCTTCAGCTATCCGATGCGGGCCGGGGGAGACCCGGGCGTGGCGCCGGGCAGCACGAGCGGCGGCCTCCTCTATGGCCGGGAGTCTGTGCCCCCTCCCACAGCTCCCTTCAACCTGGCGGACATCAACGACGTGAGCCCCTCGGGCGGCTTCGTGGCCGAGCTCCTGCGGCCCGAATTGGACCCAGTGTACATTCCACCGCAGCAGCCGCAGCCGCCAGGTGGCGGGCTGATGGGCAAGTTTGTGTTGAAGGCGTCGCTGAGTGCCCCTGGCAGCGAGTACGGCAGCCCGTCGGTCATCAGTGTTAGCAAAGGCAGCCCGGACGGCAGCCACCCGGTGGTGGTGGCGCCCTACAGCGGCGGGCCACCGCGCATGTGCCCCAAGATCAAGCAGGAGGCTGTCTCCTCGTGCACGGTCGGTCGGCCCCTAGAGGCCCACTTGGGCACTGGACCCCCTCTCAGCAATGGCCACCGGCCACCTGCGCATGACTTTCCCCTGGGGCGGCAGCTCCCCAGCAGGACTACCCCGACCCTGGGTGCCGAGGAACTGCTGAGCAACAGGGACTGTCATCCTGCCCTGCCACTCCCCCCGGGCTTCCATCCCCACCCAGGGCCCAACTACCCACCTTTCCTGCCGGACCAGATGCAGCCACAGGTTCCACAGCTCCATTACCAAGGTCAGTCCTGGGGTTTCCTACTTCCAGCTCCCGAGTGCCGGCCCTCCGGGGTGCATGGGATGATGCTGACCCCACCTTCTTCACCCCTAGAGCTCATGCCACCTGGTTCCTGCATGCCGGAGGAGCCCAAACCAAAGAGGGGGAGAAGGTCATGGCCCCGGAAAAGGACAGCCACTCACACTTGTGATTATGCGGGCTGCGGCAAAACCTATACGAAGAGTTCTCATCTCAAGGCACACCTGCGAACCCACACAGGTAGGAGGACAGGAGCTGGGGAGAGGAGGGGGTTGGTGGCCAGCTCCATCAGCTAACTGGGCGCTCCTTGGGACCTCGCTTGGGATGTGGGGCGCAGTCTATCTCCTCCATCTCCTGGATCACAGCGGAGTACAGCAAACTGGCGCCTGCTTTTTTGCCCAGGAGCCTTTTGCTTGATGGATGGTATCAGTGCTTGAACGTGCAGTTTTGTTAGGCCTTTGAAAGGCAGGGAGATTCCAGGCGGCCCTGGGCCTCTCCTAGCTTGAGCAAAGCTTGGCCCTTGTAATCAAGAAATTATACTTTGCAGTGCAACAGCCTGACGGGTTTTTTTAATCCGATTTTCATTTTCTAGCCTGTTCGTTGGTTGTTCCCTTCCCAGATTCACCTTCCCTTCCTTATAGTTCTATTCTTAATAATTAGGTTTTATTTAAATTACACGCATTTAATGGTTAGGATTGCCGAGATTCTGGTTTAAGATCATCACTGCAGAGAATTTCGATGTTGATGTAAATAGGCGCGTAAGGTCATGTAGGTAAAGTTCAGTAAAATAGCAGAGGTGTTAGTACAGAAGTAGTCTCCTGTGGCCTTTTAGACCTAATTGTAGTGGGATAAGATTTTATTGCTTTGTTTGGGCTAGAAGAGATGCACCAGCAGACATGATTTCCGAATTCATTTCCACCACTGTCCTGTCTTGGCTCAGAAGAATGAAACTTTTATCCCTGTAGAAGTGTAGGTTTAGGTGGTTTTGGTACTTATCTGTGTTCCCCTGAAAAAAGAATACTTAAGACACATTGCGTATTCCTGTTGATGATCTGAAACCTAATACGGCCTTCAGTGGTGTAAAGATGCTCCTGGATCCTTTCCAAGCGGGGTTGTTTAGCCAGGCCTTCACCGGCTTCCCTTCCCTTTTCCAGGTGAGAAGCCTTACCACTGTGACTGGGACGGCTGCGGGTGGAAGTTCGCCCGCTCTGACGAACTGACCAGGCACTACCGCAAACACACCGGGCACCGCCCCTTCCAGTGCCAGAAGTGCGACCGGGCCTTTTCCAGGTCGGACCACCTCGCCTTACACATGAAGAGGCACTTTTAAATTCCCGAAACAGTGGATATGACCCACACTGCCAGAAGAGAATTCAGTATTTTTTTTTTTTTTTTTTTTTAACCTTTCACACTGTCTTCCCGGGGAGGGGAGGAACCCAGCTGGAAAGCACTACAGTCGTGGTCAAGTTCCCCAGAGTCAGCTTGTGAATGGACGATCAGGAGACAATGAGGAAACCAAAAGACAAATCAAAGAACAGATGGGGTCTGTGACTGGATCTTCTATCATTCCAATTCTAAATCCAACTTGAATATTCCTGGACTTACAATTGCCAAGGGGGTGACTGGAAGTTGTGGATATCAGGGTATAAATTAGATCCGTGAGTTTTGGGGGAGGGGAAGACCAGAATTCCCTTGAATTGTGTTGCGCTGCAATTTAAGCATAAACATCACCTTGTATTCTCTTTGCCTTCTAAAAGCCATTATTATGATATTAGAAGAAGAGGAAGAAATTCAGGTACAGAAAATGTGTTTTAATCGCCTAAACGATGGTGCTTGGTGAGTCTTGGTTCTAAAGGTACCAAATGAGGAAGCCAGAGTTCTTAAAACTGCTGCATACTTTGACAAGGAAAATCTCTTTTTGTCTTCCGATCTACATTTATGACCTAAGTCAGGTAAATACACCTGGTTTACTTCTGTAACGTTTTTTATGCAGACAGTCTGTTATGCACTGTGGTTTCAGATGTGCAATAATTTGTACAATGGTTTATTCCCAAGTATGCCTTAAGCAGAACAAATGTTTTTTTCTATATAGTTCCTTGCCTTAATAAATATGTAATATAAATTTAAGCAAACTTCTATTTTGTATATTTGTAAACTACAAAGTAAAAAAATGAACATTTTGTGGAGTTTGTATTTTGCATACTCAAGGTGAGAATTAAGTTTTAAATAAACCTATAATATTTTATCTGAACATGGTTTTGGTTTCGTTTCGTTTCGTTTCGTTTTTCCCCTGGAGAAGCTTGTCACAGATTTCAGTTTAAACACAATGGGTAGGGCAAGTGAAAATCACACGGGAGAGCCAGCTATCTCAACAGAGATTAAAAGAAGACTTTTTTAAAGACTACTTAGTTTTTCAGTAAGTACTTTCAATGTCTTAGGCGCTGAAAGGGCTGAGTATTTGAGATAGAGAATTAAACTTACCTGGTCTTAGGTCGCTTTTCCAAATTGTATATAAAAGGACATGACAGCAGTTTCCTTACCTGAGTATTAATTTCGAGGTGGAAACAGCTCAGTCGTTCTTCAATTTGCTCAATTTAATATAAAAGTAGTCATAAAATCAACGTACACATTTCAGTTTTACATTTTAAAACAGCTTTATAGTTTGTCTTTAAAATTAAATGAAAATACAAAAATCTTCTCTCTTCGGAGGCCTGGCCTTGTGCTTAGAACAATTTAAGTAACAACAGCGTTCCCACAGCGCACAACCCTAAGAACGTGGTTCCACAGTGCCCTCCTGAGGATTATGGGACTCATTTATGCTCAGTGTGTTACAGATACATTCCTTCTGGTTATATCCTTAACTAGTTTCTAGCAGATCCTTTTAAAACTTCATTGGTCCTCTGGAGATAGCCAGACCCATTGTTTCAGCAGACTGAAACAAAAATATTACAAATTACCCAAAGTCACCAAACTAAGGGGAAAGCAAATTTATGTCAGTTTTAAACGGTGTTTTTGTAAGTTCGTAGCATACTTCTGAAGTTGTTAAAGCTGAAAACTGCACTGGTACTTGCTTGAGGCGGATGTCCAAGAATTTGAGGCTCCTTTTATGGCTGTCACAAAAGGGAAAAAGTATTTGTGACACTTGACGACACTTTATATATTTGTAATGGTGATGCGGGTGACTAATTAACATTGTCAAGCAGACAGAAGCTGACTGGCATTTCCTTCAGACTGCTTATTAACCATTATATATAATGTCCAGAGGGGTGTTTGCACTGTGGGTGCGTTTCATAAATGGAATAAAAAAATAGAAATTCATAAGAGGTTCACGGTACATCAAGTATTTTCCTTGTTTTAAGAGTCCAGCATGACTGGAAAACATGGCATGTGTCTTAGCTTAAAAGAAAACAGGTGCATCAATAGGATGGAATTTTATGTGGCCAAGAACATATTCAAAGCATATTTAATGACATGGAAAAATGCTCATGGTATGTTAAGTGGAAAAAGCAGGATATGAGACTATAAACAGTAGGATTCTAATTGTGTAAGTTTAAGTGTGGATGTGCGTTGAAGGAGAGAGAAGCAATAGAAAATTAAGAGAAAAGACTGGAAGGAAATACCAAAATATTAATACTGATTTTCCCTGGTTAAATTTTCAGCAATTTCCAGATATTCTAAAATAAGTTTTTAAAACAGAGAGTTTTTTATTGAACACAGGCGCAAATATTTCAGCTTCATTTTTTAGCAGTTAAAACTATTTAAACAAAGCCTACATTCTAATACGTTTTTCTTTGTGTTAAATTGCGGTTGTTGGTCTTGGAAGCTACCTCTCTCTTACACAGAGCCTCTGGCACATGGCGTATTAAAAATGTTTATCAAATGATGGTTACCATCTTCATATTTGCTAAGCACCTGTTATTCCAAGTAGAAGAAACATGAAATAATAAGACACTTCAAATTGATTCAAATTTTTCCGATGTCTTAGGGAAACATCACTTGCATTAACTTTTTCTAACCCGCAAAAGAAAGCTTCAACATCTAAAATAAATGAGGAAGCTTTTAAAAAATGTAACAGGACAAACTATTTAACATGCACAAGTAGCTCAACTATTTACTCTGGAACCTATCAGCTCGGAGCTCCAGGTGTCCTGTCATTACTGCATTACAGAGCCGTTTATACTGTGTAATAAAGGCGACCTAATGATTGAGATGCCTGCTTATTACATTTTCCTTATGACGTTTAATTTTATACGTCCTAGATTTTAACTCATGTGCGCGCACACACACAAACACACAAAAGATTAACAATAGTGTTTCCTTCATCAACAGACTTTGTCTCTCTCTTTTCCAGCAAAATGCCTTTTCCAGCAAAATATCCTTTCTACCTGAAAACCTGTTTGACTCCTAGAATCCTCTTCTAGTTTTGTTAGAATGCACAGGAATATTCACCATCTCAAGTAGGGTGGTCGTGGGAATAATTCTTTTCCTTTCAAAAACTGTTCCAAGTTTTAGAAACGTGAGATGTTATTTCATATCCGGAGATTAACAATTTTTTACGTATAATTTCTTTGCATGTAAGAAAGCCCAGGAGAGGCAGTTCTCATGCTATGGAAGCAAGTCCATAGGGAAAATATTGAGACAAGTGGTGGTACCTGTTGTACTTGGATCTATGGGAGCATCTAAATTTAGCAGCCGTGTCAGCCACCTGTTCTATTATCCGATCTGGCTTCTGAAGCTTCATTCAGCACAATAACACACATACGTAAGTGAATTTATGGTCCACATTCTCTCCCCGCTCCACCCTTCTCCCTCTCATGGACACCATCCAGTCCTACACAAACATTTTTATGTATTCTATTCTATTATTTTATTTATTATTATATATTTTGTGTATTTATTTTATTTCCTCGTATTTTCTTGGCACGTTCCACAGGCTATTGTACTGTGACGTGTTTTTATGATGCTAAACTGAAGCTCCGTGTGCTTTCTAAAGGTTGCTTGTGAAACTACCATTCGTTGTTCACGTGTAGAGTCATTCAAATAATATTTCATATAAAACCATCGAGAACTCTCTACACAATAAATACTGTGGACTGTATCATGGAATGTTCTCCCTGTGAAAATGCAAAGGAATTACTGTTATAATCAGAAGGCTGTATGGAAAGAAAATCTTTTTTTTTCATGTTAAATAAAACTAAAATGGAAGTTCGCAACAAACATCCTTTGGAAGACTTTACCTTAAACAAAAAAGTAGCTCGTGAGTAAATTTCTCACCACCTCCTGACAAAACTAATAAATTCTTAAATCCTGATGGAGTACGCAGAACCTCAAGGAGCTGGTCACAGTCAAAGCTCAGAGGAGAGCACTGCTAAAATGTTCGCCTAAACACAGACAATCCTTCAGGCTGGCTTCTAGGCTACCATAGCCAGTTAACTTAGCGGGGGGAGGAGGGCCCATGGGGTAGGAACATCAAGGAAACAGCGTCTCTGGAATCGTGTACAACAGGACTCCATCTTTTTGTTTTCCACAGTGTCATTGCTATAATATCCCTTTTTTGAATTGCTTCTGTCTTCTTGACGCCCTAGATGAGTCAGCAGGTTGCAACCGATCCTCCCAAATAGGCTTCTCCACTTGTTCTTAAAGGAAAAGCAGGAAATAAACAAATCCAATTTAATAGCGACAACAAAAAGGAAATTCACACTTTCAGAATCCCTTTGAATCTACTGGATAGAACATTTTTCATTGATACAGCACGATAATTATAATGATATCCCAGAGGGTGAGAACCATTTGCCATCCCTTTGTGCTTCTTTTCATGTTAACCTTACGTGTTATTATCTAAATAGAGCAAGAAACAAGAGAAGAAGCTCTTTATGGAGAGAGACAGATAGATGGAGCCCCAGGTGGAGGTTTGACAATTATCTAAAATCAATTAGGGCAAACAGTCAAATCTGTTCAGTTCAGGGCATCTGAGGCCAGGAGGTTGAGTGGGGTTATAGTACCCATCTCACCTGTAATATTTGAATCTTCCTACCTGGCCCTGGATCATCATACTACTGAATGGTGGTCAGATGGCCATGACACAAAGCCAATGCACTCGGATGCTAGATCTGCTTACCCACTTGAAAGCTAAAATGGGTAAATAACTTCACAGAGAAATTAAAAGAACTTGACACACTTGCTGAAAGCCAGGGAGATACGGGGATTGGTGCAAACCATAAGCAGGGTCTCTTAGACGAAACAAATGGAAGAGATTTTTTCATCAAGGACAGGCACACCTCTTGTCTGACCAGAGTCACCATTTGCTGGTGTAGAGTGACCCCTTACTTCTGCACCACTCTGTGCGGTCTATGAAGTATTGACACTCTCCATTACCTCAATTTTCATAACAAAGGTAGGGGTGGGATTTCCCTCTCCCGTCTCCATTTTCCCAGATGAGGAAACCGAGGTTCCCTTTATGGTTTAATGTTTGGTTTTCATGTCTCATTCTTGCTGACATACTCAAAGCATTTCTCTTCTAATACTTTTGTCTTCAGTCTGCTGGGCAGGTAGGGCTACAGGCAAAATGGATACACCCCAATTCAGAAGGATTTGCTCACATCCAAGTTCTTCCAGTAAACCTGTTTAGGAGTCAAAAGCCCCAGACTTTCTGTCTCCCAATCCGTGTGCTGTTTCCTTTGACAAGGTGACTGACTGGGACGCCTGAGTTTCCTGCACGTGTTTCTTGAGCTGGTCACTATGCCATGAGCAAGAGCCACACTTCTAGTTCTGAAGTGGGATCAAAAGCTCCTGTTTTTGTCCTCACTTCCGGCCCAGCACACAGCCGTCCTGGTCAAACAGATCTTGTCAAGCCCCTCCTCTATTCATTAATTTCCCAAGGTGCCCAGAGCCTAGCAGATAAAGATTTAGCTTGATCGCTCCTCCAATTGTGGCCCCCAGCTACTTGTCCAGAATGCTCTCCTTAAGGATTCAATCACTCCGGAAGTGTACGGGCCTTGCAAACTACCCTTGACCCCCAACACACCGTGCCTGTTTCAGCTTTTCAGACTTTGCTTGCAAATGCCGGTCCCTGCTGCTTCTAGGAAGACCCATACTCCCCTGACAAGCGCCCACAGATCCTTCAAAGCCGAGCTCTTAAAAAATCGCCTCCATTCCTCTGGATTTAGATCTTATGTTCAAGTTTTATCCTTATGTGTTACAAGGTTTTGTGCATCTGTTTCCTCCAACAGACATGAACTCCCGAAGGGCACTGGGAGCTTTCCTTATTTGCCCTTGAAGGCCCATAGTTACTGGATTTAATTGAAGAAAATTATTTATTGAACATTTAGCCTCAAATCCTGGCATCTCTTTTTAGAGACTTCTTCCTTGACAGGTGATTCTCTGCATTGATTCTGAAAAGAATTGTGTTCATTAGAGGGGTTTGTTGTGTCTTGGGGAAGGCATGTGGGTGTCAGGTGACCCACAGGAAGCAGCTAGGGGACCACTGGGCATGGCCTCCACGAAGCCAGAATTTTGAGAAAAAGGAATATTTTATTCTTCTCATTGGATAACCCATTGTACCTCCTTTCAAGGACAAAATATAAGGGTACTGTGAACATATGACAAACAAGGAAGGTTAAAAAAATATTGCACTTTAGGGCTGGCCTGGTGCCTGAGTGGTTAAAGTTCTGGGCACTCTGCTTCACCGGCACAGATTCACGGGTTCAGACCCCAGGCGTGGACCTACTCCGTTTACTAGCTATGCTGTGGAGGCATCCCACATACAAAACAGAGGAAGATTGGCACAGATGTTAGCTCAGGGTGAATCTTCCTCACCAAACAAACAAACAAAAGATTGCACTTTAAAAGTTTAAAGAAGGTACCTTCTATTCCAGGACCCTGGGTGGGCCACTTTACCCAAATGAGGAAGGGACGTCTGTGGGTGGCTGTGAAACCTCCCACCTAGTTTGCTGCTCTTCAAGCTTGAGACTCCCCTTGCTGCATTTTTTTTTTTTAAAGATTGGCACCTGAGCTAACAACTGCTGTCAATCTTCTTTTTTTTCTTTCTGCTTTTTCTCCCCAAATCCCCCCAGTACATAGTGGTATATTTTAGTTGTGGGTCCTTCTAGTTGTGGCATGTGGGACACTGCCTCAGCATGGCCTGATGAGCGGTGCCGTGTCCGCGCCCAGGATCCGAACCAGTGAAACCCTGGCCGCTGAAGTGGAGCACACGAACTTAACCACTGGGCCACGGGGCCGGCCCCCCTCCCCTTGCTTCTTGAATGACAGTAGTTTTCCAACTTCTGAACATGAGTAAGTAAACTGACTCTAGAAAAGGGTGCACGAAATTGTCCAACGGCCCTGCCTTTGAGGCACTGTTACTGCCTCACAGAGGATGGGTAACAGATTGCAAGCATCAAAGCTGTAAACTTCCAAGGGGGTCAACCTGGTGGTGCAGTGGTTAAGTGCACGCGTTCCACCTCAGGGGCCCGGGGTTTGCCAGTTTGGATCCTGGGTGCGGACATGGCACCACTTGGCCAGCCATGCTGTGGTAGGTGTCCCACATATAAAGTGGAGGAAGATGGGAACAGATGTTAGCTCAGGGCCAGTCTTCCTCAGCAAAAAAGAGGAGGATTGGCAGCAGTTAGCTGAGGGCTAATCTTCCTCAAAAAAAAAAAAAAGCTGTAGGGGCTGGCACCGTGGCCGAGTGGTTAAGTTGGCGCTCTCCGCTGCAGGCGGCCCAGTGTTTCGTTGGTTCGAATCCTCGGCGCAGACATGGCACTGCTCATCAAACCACGCTGAGGCAGCGTCCCACGTGCCACAACTAGAAGGACCCACAACAAAGAATATACAACTATGTACGGGGGGGGCTTTCGGGAGAAAAAGGAAAAAATAAAAAAAATCTTTAAAAAAAAATTCATATGGACGAGGAAAAGCACAAGCAGTGGCATCTGATTTAAAAAAAAAAAAAAGCTGTAAAATTCCATAGACTGTTTGAGCTGAAAAGGGTCTTCTGGACCCTTTAACTCAAGGGAGAAAACTGAGACCAACATAAAGGACTGGACTTGCCCAAAGTCCCCTCAAGTTGGGATCTCAAAACCAACCAGTTCCTGTATCTCATGCAGCAGACCGAGAGCTGACAGCTCCATCCAAGAACTCTAAGGAAGCTTAGAGGGGAATAAAGATTTTTTAAAAACCACGCAAAAAGGATGGCTTTAAAAGGAAAGTTCTAAATTCAATGTAACATTGTGCTCTGATCTCCCAAATAGTATTTCCTTGGTCTCTATAGCACTTTGATAGTGTGGTGTCCCTGGCCAGGGAAGTCGGGCATTGTTCGCAGCGTCCCTCTGTAGAGAACCTAGGAGCCATTCCCTCAAAGTGTTCAAGTCCAATTCTGGCTTTGTTCTGCTTTCTCTTCCTGTGCAACTTCATTCAAACAGATATCATCTGTTCAAGGACCTGCCTCACCAGCCACTCTGCAAAGGGCCGGGAAAGCAAAGATGAGTAAGAATATATAAATATGCATGTCTACAGATATTTTTCCCTGGTACACTTGCTCCACAAGGAGTGTAAAGTGTAAGTTAAATGAAAATCAGCATTCTAGCCTAAGCCTAAGCAAAAATTGTTTACGTCTCTTGGAAAGGTGATCGGATAGTCCTCTGAGGGGCTCAACCACATGAACTACAACCACACACACCATTTTTTTCCCCTACAATTTTCTTGATTGCTTATTATTTTAGCTACATCCAACTTGTTTATCAGGTGCCTGCGAGAGCATGTTCAAACGCGTTATTCAGGTTCAGCGTGAAGTTTTCGTTCTTATTCAACAAATATCACAACTTGTGTTGGAATTGATGATTTGAGCAAAATGGAGCTTAATCTGCAAACCAAGACGCTGTGGATTTCTATGGTTGGGAGACTGCGGATCTAGACCAGGGGAACAACCCGGTTTTGTTTTAGACACAATTAACTTAATAGCTACGGAGCATAACTGACTTCACAGGGCTCCTTTGGCGCGGAAGCTTGTAGAAACGGAGGAGGCTTTGCCTGAGGGATTCTTTGCATTAAAGACTTTGTTAGGCAAAGCCACTCCAGCTTGAGAGTCTGATTTGCAATTTGTGCCTTTGTAAAAGGATTGGAAATCCCTATTGTTTTATGCTTGGATCTGAATTTGCATTCGGAAGCGCATGACCTCTTGCAGGTTTCGAGTTCTCCTTTATTTTCATTTTCTTGTCCTGATAGACGATCGATACTGAATGCCAAAAAATTGATAAAACTGCTCGGCCAAATGTTTGCACTGATTAAAGAAGTGCAATGGATTGGTTTTCTCCACGAATGGCGGCATCTACCTGGGCTCCAGCAATACTGAGCCAGCAATCTATTCAGCAACCGACAAATAACTCATAGGTTTAGGTACACACACGTTTCATCTATTTCCTTAATTGGAATGCATGGCACTCTGTTAAAAAAGAAAAAACTACAGAGATCTGATCAGACAGCAGATCTACACAAGGAACAGAAAGAAAGAAATCCTCTGACCGCCTCAGGACGTATTTGAACACTTCTGTCCAATGTCTTCCTTTATAAATAAAGGTTTGAGAAAGGTTTTTTTAGGTTTGTGATAACAATACTCTCCGCTGTACGTGATATTTAACTACCTGTCCTTTGGTAAACAATTTTTAACTAACATTTGCTTTGACAATGTTCCCAGATTGGCATAACATAAAACCTGGAATAGAAACTTCGTGAGGAGGGACAATTTCTTAGATTGTGGGTTTGGGACACGTGGTTTATTTATTTGTTTGTTTTCTTTTTAACTCTTCAGTTTCTCGCTCTTCATCTTTTGTCATTGACCACAGGAAAACATTTCTTGCGTGTCTGGATGAAGGTACCGGGAACCCAGGCTTGGCGTTGCTGTTGAGTGAGCTGGAGATAGATGAAAAGTATTCATTGAGCACCTATGGTGTGCCAAGAACTTTGCTAGATGTGGAGGAATTTATTTTTATTTATTTATTTTTGAGGAAGATTAGCCCTGAGCTAACATCTGCCGCCAAACCTCCTCTTTTTGCTGAGGAAGACTGGCCCTGAGCTAACATCCATGCCTATCTTCCTCTACTTTATATGTGGGATGCCTACCACAGCATGGCTTGCTAAGTGGTGTCATGTCCACACCCGGGATCCGAACCAGTGAACCCTGGGCTGCCAAAGCGGAACATGTGTACTTAACCGCTGTGCTACTGGGCCGGCCCCATGAGGAATTTACTATACCCATTTTGTAGTGGAAAAGACTAAGGCCCAGAGGAGTCAAGTGACTTGCCTAAGGTCACAGAGCTGTGATGGGAACCCAGGTCTATCTGACTCCTAAGCTCAGGCTCTGTCTGCCACATCACACCGCCTTCCCCATAAAGTAAAGCTAACTTCATTTGGAGGTTTATCTGCTCCTCGCTTCCTTGGTATGTGTTTGTTTTTTAAACTAAACGGGGATTCTGTTTGGTGCTCAGGAAGCTATATGGACAAGATTGACCTAATCCATCTCTCTTTCTCATAGACACAAGTCACATTGGTCATTCTATTAAAAATACGCCACATTCCTCTGCTCCAGTTTGGATAATGACTCAAGGAAAGGCAATCGCTAGTGCGTCAGAACCCTCCCAGAGCCTCTACGAAATCACCACGAGTAAATAAGCCATTGTTTCTCTTCCCGGGTATTTCATTCACTGATTCCAAAGCACGTTACATGCATATTGAATCTATCAGCATAAAAGACATTCCTTTTGATAGTTGGGCCAATTGGAGGTAGGCCTAAGAAAGCGTCTTTTGCTGAAGATCACACACTCTGAGGCCCGCTTTGAATGGAGAACCCAGAAGAGGAAGTCAGCCGAAAGGCGTGGCACATTGGCGTGCTGTGCTCTGAGCCCACATTCTCAGCGCTGTCCCATGGGAAACACTCCCTCTTTGCCATCTTCCAAAATGCTCTGCCAACATTCTCCTAATGCTCCCAATATCTAAAGATAATCCCTTTTCCCCTAAACGGGATCTCAACCTAAAATAGATCTGGGTATGTGCCACAGGGCACGGACAAATGAGTCAGAGAGCCATTTCAGACCTCAGAGGCAGAGAAAGCTCCTCAGAGCATGGGAGCACAGTCTGGGAGCTAGTGAGCGCTCAAGAACAGACGAATGACAGAGCGGGAAGGAGTTCCCAAGAACATTTCACCAGAAGTTTCCTTTGCACAAACGAGGAAGCCGAGGCCCCCAGGTCTCCTACAGTTATCCCACTGCAAAAGCCCAATCCAGGCTAAGACTTCTGCAGACTCATGCTCAGCCTGCACATCAGGCCTTAAATTGACTTGCTAAGCAAGACCCAGGGGTCCCCGCAGCTAGGCATGGGTGATAAATGGACAGGTTTTTTCATGTGTGGGTGTGATTCAGCATCAGGCATGGAAGAAGGGAAATGAGTCTCTCCTAGAAAATGTGTTCCTTTGGCACATTTTCTACATTTGGGCTTTGTTTTCTTATTTTTCTCCTTTAGCACATTCATATCATCTGAGTTAAGCTTATATCCAATTCCTTCCATCCAACAGTAGGTTATTGGGTAAGTAAGTCCTAGTACGTTCTTAGAAAGGACTACCATGCTCCATTACAATTATCTGGAAAATTGGAGGGCCACCCCGTAACCAAGTGACTAAGTTTGCGCGCTCCACTTCAGTGGCCCAGGGTTTCACCATTCGAATCCTGGGCGCGGACACGGCACCACTCATCACGCCATGCTGAGGTGGCGTCCCACATAGCACAACCAGAGGCACTCACAACTAGAATATACAACTATGTACTGGGGGCTTTGGGGAGAAGAAGGAAAAAAAGGAAGATTGGCAACAGATGTTAGCTCAGGTGCCAATCTTTAAGAAAAAAAAACGTAAAACCATAAAACAAAAAAAATTATCTGGAAAACAATAAATAAGGGCTAACATTTATGAAGGTTTACTCCATGCTGTCCCTGTACTCAGCATTTTACATGAATATTTCTCGTCTAGTTCCCTCAATAACTCTATGAGGTAGGCATTCTTATTCTCATTTTAAGGATGAGGGATCTGAAGCAAAGAAACTTAGGTCATTTGCCTTAAATCACAAAGCCAGTGAGTGGTGAAGCTGGAATTTAAGCCTGATTTTGCCCAGCCTCAGGCTCTGTACATGCAGAAGAATGTTCCGGAAAAGTTCACTGGATGAGGAAACACCTGTATAGTATGACCCAACTTGTTAAAATAGATCTAGGTTTATGTGTTTTGGGATATTTGCATTGGGAAGGTTCTAGAAGGCCCTCATATGTCAATTCCTTAAAGCAGCCTTCCCTGACCACACTAAAAAACCCCTCCCATCCTGTCTCTGTTATTCTTTACCTTTTTAATGCACTTGATTTTTCCTGATGGCACTTATCATTACCTGAGATGCGACATATACCGGATCCATTCATTGCTCCCTCTGGAATGAGGGGTAGGACCATGCTAACACAGTGTCTGGTATGCAGTAAGTGCTCAATAAATATTTGTGGACTTGAATGAACCAAACCCTTAATGTTGGTGGTTGTTTATTTTCTCTCTCTGTCAAACAGGAAGAATTTAAATTCTTGATACTTAAATGATGGAATTCTTTTTTTCATGTTTCATCCAAAATCCTCTGAGTAAAAAAGAAAAAAACACATCCATTCCACTTCAGGGGCAAGAACCTAAAATGGTCTATTTGAAAATGCAAAAAGCTGCTGACCTCCTCCATACTGGACAGCCACCCTCTCAAGAGCAGAAAGTTCTTTTGATTCCAGGAAAGGAGACCATGGGGAATCTACTTAGATAAACTAGCTTTGCGATAAGAAACTCATTAGTGGTTCAACTGTTAATCCATTTAGTGTTCTGAGCATCCCCCTGGTGGTTTCAGAAAGATAAACCTTCCCTCCAACAGGCTCAATGGAGCAACAGCAGAAGACAATAGATGAAGGGATTGACCGAAGTTTTTGAGATGAATGAGTGGCCGCCTATCTGACGAATGTGAAAATGAAAGGAACATCTGAAATGAGCTGATATGAGTTGTTTAGGTTTTATCCCAATCATAAACTCTGTCCTTTCTCCTCTAAAAAGGATTAGGACTCCTGTGAATAGGAGTCTTGTCTTCAAGTGCTATGGCCTTGACCTACCTTTGTACTGTTTTACTCACTTTCAACCGTGCCTGGCAGTTGTTGGAGATTTTTCATTCTCAGCCATGTCCTTGGGAAGAGTGACCTTTCCCCATCATCCAAACCACCCACAAGTCAGGAGCAGAGTATTCCAGCATTCCATGCTGAGGAGGGGGCTGCTTTGGCCGGCTTCCTTCCTCCTTCCCCAAACAGAACCAAGTTCCTATATAAAATTCATAAATTCTTGGCAGGAAAGAAATCCTCCCATTGGAAGGAACAGATGTTCTACGAGTAACTTTTGCCACTATACTCTGTTCCTAATATCATAGTCTTAAAAGCGTGGGGGGATGTTAACTTTTTTTTAAATGTCAACATGTTCTGGGCAGCTTTTCCATCTCCATCTGTGGCATACACATCACCGATCCTCCCACTGCCCCTTTTTAAATTTCCAGAGACTAGTTGGGAATTGGAAAGATATTAAAAAGTGAAAGCGGAAAATTCAATTCAACAAGTATGCTAATATATAACCGAATGCAAAGTAATATATTTCCCTCCCCGTCGTGAACCTCAGAAACGTTCTTTCCTTTTCGTCTTAGAACTTGGAGGGGTTCACCAGACTTTTAACAAGGTAACCATGACCAATTAACATTCAGGGCTTACTACCAGTAACGGAACTGCTTGAGAGGAACCTATTCATAAAATTCCCTTTCTAAAGAAAGCCTCAGTCGGGGCTTCAAATTCAAGACGCTATTAGGCCATTTTCACTTCGTTTTCACCTCGTTAAACAGCCCACCTTAAATGCCTGTGTCCCAGGTGACCGCGAGGAAGGGTCAAGGTCATGGCTGTCTCTTAACGTCGCCTGGGAGTGACTTTACAAAGCGTGGGCTCACCTCGGTTGGTCCGAAGTGGGGTCCCCTCCACGGAGACAGGGATACCCACTGGCAGCAGCTTTGGCGAGGGCCAGAGCGGCTGCTGGCTGTGGCCGGGCCCCAAACACGCCTGACCACGTTTGGGTTCAACGTCAGAATTCGGTGAGCGGGCTGGATGGGGTGTGGAATCCGCAGGGTAGAAGATGACGAAGGTGACAGTGTGCGCGGGAAGGGGGAAGCAGCGAACCGACATTCAAATACGCCGGGGATCCTCCCGGAGTCGCGGCTCTCGGGCCGGGTTTCTCCTCCTCCGCCGGGCGGGAGCCAGACGAGTCTAAATCCCCGATCCCCGGCAGGACCCAGTGCCGGGACCGCCACGGCTACCCTAAAAGACCCGGTCCCCGAAGCCTTTCCGTGCCCAAGTGGAGGTGTAAGAGTGAGCGCGCGCAGGGCAGGGCGCGGGGCACCCACGTGTAGAGCCGACACGGACCTGCGCCCCTACAACCAGAGGGGTGACCCCGCGCTCCGGCATCCCCGCGAGGAGGTTGGTGCTCGCTCGGGGGTCGTGGGTGGCGGGGGCCACAGCCGCGCTGGAGGGCGCCCGGAGCGGGAGGCGGGCGCAGCGCGGCGCGCGGTCTGCAGTGCCCCCAGCCGGACGGCCTGGCGCAGGACGGCTCCCGGCCGCGGGCCCCCGCCCCGCACCTGGGCGTGCGACACGTGTGCCCCCCTTCCTCTCTGCTAAGGCCCACCCAGTGTTACGAAATTTACAATCAAGTCGAAGTGGATTTTCATCCTGGCTCTGTCGCTTGCTGGCTGCGTGCTCCCGGGAACTCGGGACCCCTGCCTCTCTTTGGCTACCGTGCATAAAATCCCGGAGAAAATTAGTTAAATAATGAAGCGAGAATATGCAATCAAGTGCATGATGTATAGTAAGTACTAAATAAGTGGCGGGCATTATTATTATTGTTATTATTATTATTAGCTGGTGAGGCCTTGGAGGGGGCCTCACTGAGTCTCTGCTCTTCTCTGGCGGGTTTAATGGGAGGAGGACCAGGTGGGATAGTGTCTGCCTTTCCCCTGAAGTGGAGAAGGAACCCGGCACCGAGCTGTGCCACTAACGCCACGTCGAAGTGTGGGCTCAGCCGTCCCCTCTTTGAACCCAATATCCTCATTGCAAAACAAGAGTAATCATACCCGGCTCACAGAGTTCCTGCAAGATAAGAAATGCAGAGCTCCTGGCGCTTATTCAATGCTCAGGGCAAGCCTCACGCCCCCGGCACACTTCACCCTCACCCCCCAGCCAGCAGGTCCCAGAAGAGCGGTGCGGGGTGGGTGCGGGGCAAGACCCTTGCGCACAGGCCCAGGCAGTTAGCAGTCGGTTTTCTTACCACACTTAGTAGGTGCTCAATGCAAGCCCCGCCCACTCCCAGCAGTCAGTGAGTCTGCCATACTTAGCATGTACCTCTGGCGCCCCTCTATCCCTGTCTGTGACCCAGGCAGCCTGGGCTACAGGAGGCTTTAACTGTTGCCGGTCCCTCTACCTCATCTCCCCTGGAAGCCCCTTCCCACAGATGGATCCTTTTTGGAAGTTAGTAGTGTTAGAAAGAATCAGAGCACACACTGCTGACCTGGACTAATGGAGGGCTGTCAGAGGCCTGGCTGCCAAGGGCCGCCGACCAGGTTTTGGCTGTTTTTACCCTGCACCCTCTCTGAACCTGTTACCTCATCTTAAAAAATAAAACAATAACACCTGGGGTGGACCTGTGTGAGGACGGATGGATATGTGTATATGAAAGCATCAAGCACATAGTAGGTATACAGTAAATAGTACTAATTTATTATTATTGTTTCAAGCACAAAGCAGGTGCTGGGTGAATATTTGTTGGATTGAACTGGGCGTCCCCTTTTGCCAAATTCTACACCTGGGAAAGCTCCCCATTGGCGTTCTCCCTGTCCATGGGCTCATCAAATGTCTTCTGTGACCTCCCTCTCGGGCCTTCTTTCTAGAGGTTGGTACTTTGCATATAGGAAGAGTGATGGATCAGGGACCAGCCCGGGGTAGTGGTTAAGTTCACACGCTCTGCTTCAGCGGCCTGGGATTCAGAGGCTGGATCCCAGGTGCAGACCTACACGCCACTTATCAAGCCATACTGTGGTAGCGTCCTATATATAAAATAGAGGAAGATGGGCATGGTTGTTAGCTCAGGGCCAATCTTCCTCACCAAAAAAAAAAAAAAAAAAAGTGATGGATCTTTCCAGAATTCAAGGCCTCATATTGCCTCTTTCAAATCTGTTCTGTGATATTTATTTTAAAAGTTTACTTAGATAAAATTCAACATTGGAATCTCATAATTTTGTTTGGGTTTTGGTGGCCAATGTGCCTTTTATTTGGAGGAGGAGGGTAGAGTGTTATTTAAGAGTCATCCAGAATTATATGAGCACTTGTGTAACAGGACTTTCTGCCAGCAATCCAAATGTGATTCATTTTGTGGATGTGTGATAAGATACCAGCAATGTTGGGGTCCCGTCCCTGTGACTTCTCTGGCTTTTCAATATGACAAATTCCCAATGGGAACAAACAAACAAACCAGCGTCCAATCTTTATGTGGGCCTCGTCAGTCACAGAGCACTCCTGGTCTGTTATGTCCATTTAATCCTCAGCGCAGCCCATTTTCCAGATGAGCCTCACTGAGGCAGAGTGACTGACTCGGGGCTCATTTCCGTGGCACAGAGTTGCCTCTAGAGTCCTTGCTCATCTCCACGCTGCTCTCCAAGCTCCGACGTGGGGCTGTTCACTGGCCATCTGAACAAAGGTTCTTGGAGACTCTCTAGAAATGATAGGACATGAACTTTATTAATACAGAGCCCGAAACAAATTAGAGAGTTTTCCGTATTATGACAAGGCACACGACAGCTGTTACTTTACCAAAACTATTCATTATGGGGCCGTTTGTTTAAAGGTTGCCCTGGCAGCTTGAGGACAGTGCCTTTTGCTCTCTGACTCACAGGAAGCAAAAATAAGTTGCTATCAGGTGATGGTCATACTTAGAAGCCAAACTAAAAATGAGGAGGTTTGTCATCCTTGGGAGTAGGGCGGTTGGCTCCACTTTGCAAACTGGTAAGCGCCAGGCTGTTCAAAATTTAAGACTTTCTTTGTGTCATACACGTTTTTAAAAAATCTACTCAAGCATTTGCTGAATAATTACGGTGTTCCAATTTCTGTGCTTGACAACACACAAAGGGATAGTATTTATGGTCTCTCTGTCTCACGTCCCGTGTTTCACAGTCCAGGAGGAGAGATGTGCATATTAAGTGCATCCAGTAGTCACCCCATCTGCAAAGTGGGAAGGACCACAGTCCCCACGTCATGGGGGCGTGTGAGGCCAGGCCATGGAAAGCATGAGTGAGAAGCAGTTGCAGAGAGCCCAACTCAAGGCAGGCTCCCACGTACATAGGGTTGCATTAGCCCCATTTTCAGACAAAGAAACTGAGGCTCTGAGAGGGCAAGAGATTTGCTGGTTTGTAGCATAGCTAGGATTTGAATTCAAGGGCTCATTTTTCTTTTTGAGGAAGATTAGCCCTGAGCTAACATCTGCCGCCAATCCTCCTCTTTTTGCTGAGGAAGACTGGCCCTGAGCTAACATCCAGGCCCATCTTCCTCTACTTTCCGTGTGGGATGCCTGCCACAGCATGGTGTGCCAAGCGGTGCCATGTCCACACCCAGGATCTGAACCGGCGAACCTGCGGCCGCCAAAATGGAACGTGCGAACTTAACCGCTGTGCCACCAGGCTGGCCTCTCGAATTCAAGGATTCAATTCAAAATGACTATGTATTTTACCTTCCAGGCCAGAGCAACTCATTGCAGGGCCTTTGAAGAGCCTTCTTTTTAATTCGTCTCCATGTACAGCAGGACTTAATGGTTCCCAGGTGTGAACTTTGTGTGTGTTCCAGGTGTGTTCTTTGGCTTATTAGATTTCTAGACCATGTCAAATGTATTGCCCGTCCTCCACTCTATTTCAGTTTTCCACAGAGTTCTGTTGGAAGAGAAGTATGACTTCCAGTTGCTATTAATGTTTATCTTGGACATTAACATGAAACAACTTCCTCACTCTCTCCCAAAAGGATTGATTTTATTTAGCAAACAAATAACATCAGGGATCTCAAGTTCTTTGGGGATGAAACAGATTTCTGTTTCTTATTCGGCCTTATTGGGGTGTAATGGTCTATTTTTAAAAACTGCATGTTTAATGTATCTAATTTAATGAGATTGGACAAATTCGTACACCTGTGATTCCACCGCCACCATCAAGGGAATAAACATATCCATCACCTCCAAAAGTGTCCTTGTGTCCCTTTGTGTGTGTGTTCGTTGTTGTGATAAGAACACTTGACATGAGTTCTACCTCTCAACAAATTTTTAAGTGCTCAGCAGCGTATTGCTAACTGTAGGCACTATATTGTATAACAAATCTCTAGAAATTCTTCATCTTGCGTAACTGAAATTTTATACCCATTGAGCAACAGCTCCCTATTTCCTCCTCCTCCCAGCCCCTGGCAACCACCACTCTATTATCTGCTTCTATGAGTGTGACTATTTTAGATACGTCATGTCAGTGGAATGATGCGGTATTTGTCCTTCTGTGACTGGCTTATTTCACTTAGCATAATGTCCTCCAAATTCATTCATGTTGTCACAAATGGGAGAGTTTCTTTCCTTTTTTAAGGCTGAATAATATTCCATTGTACGTGCAACATTTTCTCTATCGATTCATCTGTTGGTGGACGTTGGGTTGTTTCCATATCTTGGCTATGATGAATAATGCTGCCATGAACATGAGAGTGTAGATCTCTTTTGACATCCTGATTTCAATTCTCTTAGATACGTACCAGGAAGTGGGAATGCTGGGTCACATGGTAGCTCTATTTTTAATTTTTTGAAGAACCTCTGTACTGTTTTCCTAGTGGCTGCACCATTTTACATGGCCATCAGTAGTATATTAGGGTTCCGAGTTCTCCACATCCTTACCAACACTTGTTACCTTTTGTTTTTTTCTGAATAGCCATCCACACAGGTGTGATGTGATATCTCGTTGTGGTTTTGATTTGTATTTATCTGATGAGTAGTGCTGTTGAATGCCTTTTCATATACCTAGTGGCCATTTGTGTGTCTTCCTTGGGAAAATGTCTATTCGAGTCCTTTGTGCATTTAGAAACTTGGGCTATTTGGTTTTTTTGCTAGTGAGTTGTGAGTTCCTTGTATATTTTGGATATTAACCTCTTATTAGATAAATGGCTTGCAAATATTTTCTCCCTTTTCACTCTGTTGGTTGCTTACTGTACAGAAGTTTTTAATGATGCCATCATGATGTGCTCCCATGTGTTTATTTTTTTTAGATATCTTTTTTTTTTTTTGAGGAAGATTAGCTCTGAGCTAACTGCTGTCAATCCTCCTCTTTTTGCTGAGGAAAACTGGCCCTGAGCTAACATCCGTGCCCATCTTCCTCTACTTTATACGTGGGATGCCTACCACAGCATGGCTTTTGCCAAGCAGTGCCACGTCTGCACCAGGATCTGAACCGGCAAACCCCTTGAACCGCGGAGAAGCGGAATGTGCGCACGTAATGGCTGCGCCACCGGGCTGGCCCCCTGCCGTGTGTTTATTTTGTTGCCTGAACTTTTGGTGCCATGTCTGAGAAATCATTGACAAGACCAATGTCAAGAAGTTTTTCCACTATGTTTTCCACTATGTTTTTCCACTATGTCTTATGTTCTTTAATCCATTTTGAGTTGAGTTTTGTGTATCGTGTAACATAGTTCCATTACATTGTTTTGCATGTGGATATTCAATTTTCCCGACACCGTTTGTTGAAGAGACTGTCTTTTCCCCATTATATATTCTTGGCACCCTTGTCAAAGATCAGTTAATCGTATATGCATGGATTTATTTCTGGGCTGTCTATTGGTCCACGTGTCTGCCTTAATGCCAGTATCATGCTGTTTTAATTACTGTAGTGTTGTAATACATTTTGAAATCAGGAAATGTGATGTCTCCAGCTTTGTTCTTCTTTCTCAATATCATTTTGGCTATTCTGAGTCTTTTGTGGTTTTGTATGAATTTTAGGATTGTTTTTTCTATTCCTGTAAAAAATGCCATTGGGATTTTGATGGGAATAGCATTGAATCTTTGAGTAGTATAGACATTTTAACAATATTAAGTCTTTCAATCCATGAACATGGGATGGCTTTCCATTCATTTTTCTCTTCTTTCTTTTCTTAGTCTTTTATAGTTTTCAGTGTATAAGTTTTTCACCTCCTTGGTTAAATTAATGCCTAGTACTTTTTTCTTTTTGGTGCATTGATAGGATTGTTTTCTTAATTTTTTTCCAGATAGTTTGTTGTTACAATATAGAACACAATTGGTTTTTGTATGTTAATTTTGTATCCTGCAACTTTACTTAATTTGTTTATTAGTTCCAACAGTTTTTTGGTGGAGTCTTTGGCAATTTCTTTTTGTAAGATCACGTCATCTGCAAACAGAGACCTTTTACTTCTTCCGTTCAGATTTGATTGCCTTTTATTCCCTTTGCTTGACTAATTGCTCTAGCTAAGACTTCCAGTACTATGTTGAACATAAATGACAAAAGTGGGCACTCTGGTCTTGTTTCTGATCTTAGAGGAAAAGCTTTCAGTTTTTCACTGTTGCCTATGATGTTAGCTGTAGGCTTCTCATATATGGCCTTTATTACGTTGAGGTACATTCCCTCTATATCTAGTTTGTTGAGTGTTTTTGTCATGAAAGAGTGTTGAATTTTGTTAAATGCTTCTGCATCTATTGAGATGACCATATACTTTTTATCCCTCATTCTGTTAATGTGGTGTATCACATTTATTGATTTGCATATGTTGAACCATTCTTGCATCCCAGGGATAAATCCCACTTGCTCATGGTGTATGATCCTTTTAATAAGCTGTTGAATTTGGTTTATTACTATTCTGTTGTGGATTTTTGCTTCTATCTTCATTAAGGATACTGGCCTGTAATTTTCTTTTTTTGTAGTGTCCTTGTCTGGCTTTGATATCAGGGTGCTAACCTTGTAAAATGAGTTTGGAAGTATTCCCTCCTTTTCAATTTTTTGAAAGTATTTGAGAAGTATTGGCATTAATTCTTCTGTACATGTTTTGTAGAATTCAGTGAAGCCATCTGGTCCTGGGCTTTTCTTTGTTGGGACGTTTTTGATTACCGCTTCAATTTCCTTACTCATTATTGATCTGTTCAGATTTTCTATTTCTTCATGATTCAGTCTTGGTAGGTTGTGTGTTTCTAGGAATTTATCCATTTCTTCCCTGTTATCCAATTTGTTGGCATATTATTGTTCCTAGTAGTTTCTTAGGATCTTTTGTATTTCTGTGTCATCATTTGTAATATTTTCTATTTTATTTCTATTTTTTCACTTGAGTCTTCTCTCTTTTTCTTAGTGTAGCTAAAAGTTTGTCAATTTTGTGTACCTTTTAAATAAACCAACTCTTATTTTTGTTGATCTTCCGTATTGCTTTTCTACCTCTATTTCCTTTGTTTCTCCTCTGATCTTTATTATTTCCTTCCTTCTGCTAACTATGGGTTTTCTTTTTTCTTTTTTTTAGTTCCTTGAGCTGTGAAGTTAGGTTGTTTATTTGAGATCTTTCTTCTTTCTTAAGGTAGGTGTTTATTGCTATAAACATCCCTCTTAGTACTGCTTTTGCCACATCCCATGAGTTTTGGTATGTTGTGTTTTCATTTTCAGTTATCTCAAGATATTTTTTGATTTCTCTTTTGATTACTTTGACCCATTGGCTGTTATAAATGTGTTATTTAATGTCCACATATTTTTGAATTTTCCAATTTTCCTCCTGTTATTGATTTCTAGTTTTGTATCATTGTGGTTGGAAAAGATACTTTATACAATCCAATCTTCTTAAATTTTTAAGACTTTTGTGGCCTAACATGTGATCTATCCTGGATAATGTTACATATGCTCTCGAGAAGAATGTGTGTTCTGCTGTTATCGGGTGAAATGTTCTGTATATATGTGCAGGACAAATAAATATATGTGCGTATAAAGAGGAGACCTCTCACTACCTACTGTCCTTTAAATACATAGGCTCAAAAGTATTCTCAGAAGAAAACATTAATAAAGAAACTAATATAAATGGAAGGTCTTTTATCATTTAATTCTCCAAAGTCCCAGGATAGGAGGTGTTATCTTGATCCTAGAACTCAGGAAACTGAGGCATAACTAGCCTGAGATTCTAGTCTCTGCTTTATATCAGAATCACCTAGGAAATTTTAAACAAATATGGACCCCGAGGCTGCCTGGTGACCCGTAGCATGGGCTTTCCTGAGGGTGGCATCTGTTCTTCTGTTGCTCTGCAGGCAGCCCAACACCAGTCCTTTCCAGTCACTATGACTCAGGTTCTACTCCCCTACCCTCCAGTTATTAATGTCCTGAATAGAGAAGATAAAAGATGGGAAAAGTCATGACATTACCACTCTGAAGTCTATTTGCTTTTTGCAACTGTGTGAGTTTGTCATTTCACAAGCTCAAACATAAGAGGGACTTGGTTTACCTTGGTTCTTTGCTGTATCAGCATCTAGAACAGTGCCTGGCGTGTAACAGATGCTTAATAAATATTTGGAAAGAATAGGTGAATGACTAAGAATGCCAACGGAGGAGAAATCAGGTGACTCAGCATGTTCTCACTCTGATCAAAGCCAGCGCTCCTGCTACCGTGCCACACCCCAGGCCACACCTGAGATGCTGTTTCTTCCATATATTAGCCCCCACCTGCTGACTGGTGATGATGGTGGCAGCTGTGGAATAAAGAGGCGATCTGCGAAATTTGAAATGATCTGAAAACTTCAGGACTTGGAGCAGTGGCAATCATGGTCCTGTTCTGCCCTTTAGGAAGTAGTGTTTAAACCAGGAGGTGGCTTTCAGCTTGCCCAGGTAACATAGCTATCCTGGCATTCTTTACGAAACATCATGCATCCTGATCCTCATAAGTACATCATTCCATGCCTGATCACATATCATCTGCCTTCTTGGGTAGCCGAATTAAAAAAAAAAGGCAGATCTGGGTCAAATCTCCACTTAGTCAGAATAGCCATGGAACCTTGTGGAATTCACTGAACCCCTTTGAACCTTATGTTCATCTTTTTTAAAATGGATATTTGGAAGGACAAAAACAAACAACCATGGGAAGTATCTGTGCACACCTGGCTGTTTTGATATGTCCATATTTGAGGAGCCCTGCCTGACCCTCTCCAACTCCTCCAAAACACTGGCCCCCAAAGGCCAGTGGTGCTCACTCCTTTCCTCATAGTGCTGCGGTCAAAGAAACCCAACACTGGAAGACGAGACTCAAGTGCTGACAGATTTACTCTCTGAGGGTGGGACCTCAGGTTCCTTAACCTGGCTAAGCCTCAGTTTCATCATCTATAAAATGGGAAAGACAATAGGGCTTGTTAAGATTGTTAATAAGAATTAAATGGGATAAAGCATATAAAGTGTTTAACACAGTGTCTGTCTCATCACAAGCATTCCATAAATGTTGGCTATTTTTATCTTTATTATTAACTGGGTCAAATTTCCTGTGTGTTGGGAGAAAGGAGGCCAGCTGAGGTTCAGTTAATAAGTGATGCTGATAATGTTATTTCTAAGAAGAGATTGGAGTGAAGCTCTTCAGGCCTCTGATCTTTGATAGTTTCCAGCTGTAGCTCATCCATTCACTTCCCCTGGGACCTCAGGGGTCAAGCCCCTCCCCATCTTTGGGCCTTAGTCTCCTGCCCCCTACTGGTCATTTAAAGGAACTGGTCTAGGTTTCTAACAGCAAGGAGCATATTGTTTGCTACAATTTGGAAGACCTCGTCAAAAAATTCTTTATTTTCCTTCTGTCATATTCCAGTTCCTTGCCCTGGAATCAGAAAAGAATCCAAATTAATTTTACCCCCCATGGCTGCAAGTTGTGAATTCCAAGGGCCAAATCTGGCACTTTCAGACAAGACTCCATACAGTCGAAATCTAGTATGAATCGACCGACAAAACTTGGAATATGGCGGGTACAGAAGATAAAAGGCCTGTATCCTTGTAAATATATGAAATTGATCACGGAAGTTGAATGGAGGTGAATGTCCCCAACCTTAGGAAATATGCACTCAACTATTTAGGGGTAAAAGTTCTTTGTGTGTGTGACTTACTCAGACAGAGTAAAATCTTAACAGTAGGTGAATCTGGGTAACGGCTGTATGAGGTGACTTATACTTTTTTCTACTCTTGCAACTTTTTATAAGTTGGAAATTATTTGCAAAGAAAAATTAAAAAAATAAAAACCTAATAAGGGACAAGAGACCCCTGACGGTTTTGCTCATCTTTTCCCAGTTTACATTAGTGCTGTGAGTTTCGGGAGGAGAGATTGCCAAGCAAATACTCCATTACAAAATAAGGAGGTTCACAGAGCAAACAAACCCTATTCAAGCCACGCAATGACCTGTATGCAATATCGTCTATTTCTGCTACCAGCAGTTACCAGGATTCAATGAACCTCTAGGGCCTCGCGAGTGAAATGGCTTGCTCGGGTTCGCCCAGCCAGTGCTCGGCGGACCCCAGCTTGAGTCTGGAGACATCTGTCTCCAAATGCCACGCTCTTTTCTCTCCCCTCCCCCACCATGTGCCAAAATGGGTCCTGTCCTGTGGGAATTTGCAGTTTCCAGGAGATGGTACATACCTACATAAAAAGGAGACCAGATCTTGTGTATAAATCATGGATGCGGCTGTAGAAACAGCTGTAAAAATAATGGCATCATTACAGAAGGATTAAAATGGAGTCCATTTCAGCCACAGAACAGGCTTTGTGAGCTCTTAACAGGAACTCCACAGACTGTCTCTGCAATTAAAAGAAAACCCCTAGATGTTTTACTAGCCGTGTGTTTCAAAACCATATAAACATAGAGAAAGAAATATGCAGGCATTTATATCCATAGTTATCGTTTTATATCTTATCTTCCCAAACAATGTTACATTGCTACATCTCACTGTCTGGCCTGCTCTGATGTTTCCAGCAACCTCTCTGGGCATTTTTAGATGATCTGTACAAGTGTTGAAGATTGATTCCAAATTCCCCTTTCCTAGGAATTTGGACCTCCCCTTGACAAATGATGGATGGGCCATCTTAATCCTGTTTTGCACAGAAAGGACCATCCAGCTGAGAGGAGGCTAGAGCTGATGTCTAGAGACTATGAGAGAAATGACACTGTCCATTTAGGTCCCCTCATCAGAGGCTTTTAAACAGTATAATCAGTGTCTCACAAGAGTAAACCTCTGGAATGGAAGCAAATAAAAAGCCTTGGAAGAACGTTCTTCTGGGCAAATGGCCTTCTCTGAGCCTCAGTTTCCTTACCTGGAGGATGGGATTGATACGCACATGGCCAATTTCTTGCAAAGACTCGATGAGGTAATGTGTATGAAAAAAGCTGTATACTGTAATACAAAGGACACCTGGCGATGGTACCTGTAGTAAAAGCAGTAATAGGACGGGCAATAATGACCATTTCTTGAACACTTACTCTGTGCCAGGCCCTGTGCAGAGCATTTGACACACAAATAGGGAGATGCTACAGAAAAGCGAGGTGGAATGTGGCTTCTGGAGTTAGCCTGGGTTTCCTTCCTGGATCTGTCAGTCATTAACTATGCTCTGGAACAAAGAATTCAACCTACCTCTGCTTTGGTTTCCTCTCTATCAAATGGGGATAATAACAATACCTACCAAACAGGATTGCTGAGTAACTCATGTAAAGTACTTAGAATAGTGTTAGGTGCTTTATAAGAGTGGGAGCTGTGTGCTACTGTTAGCTCATTCCACCATCCCAGCCACCTTCGGAGGCAGGACTGTTATTACTCTGATTTACAGACGAGACAGCGGAGGGTCAGGGACATCGAGTCCCTGCCCAAAGTTTCATGGCTAGTCGTCCACAGAGCCCGAACTTGACCTTGAGACTGGCCAACGCCAAAGTCCCTGCATGTTGTTAACCACCCCACCAGGCTGCCATGTTGCATAACTCCAAGGTCCATTAGCATTGTATTTTGTGCACACAGTAGCCCCTACAGGATCTTGCACTGCCCATGACATCTTCAGACGAGCAGCCTGAACAAGGAACAGGCATCGTTCTGAAACAGGAGCCACACAGGGATGACTGGGCTCAAAGCAGCAATCACCTTCCTTTTCTCATTGCTCGCCAACCAGCGGAAAATGTTAGCACACCCTCCCCATAATATATCCATATTTGTATTTATATTGTGCGCCCATACGTTTATGTATAGACAGGTATGCCCAAAGCCATACAGATGTTGTATGCCCATATGGGTATTTAAAAGTTATATGTGTGTACCATTATACTGATACAGTATGTACATTATAAAATGCATAGACGTTATTAAAGAATGACATGAGAATAGGTAGCAATTGGAGCTCAAATACTTCTTCCCATCCTCATGGGGATCAGGAAACTCCCCTGGGGACCACTGCTCCAAAGCAGCGAGATGCTGGGTGGCAGGCAGGATGGCCAGCACTCGGATCACCCGAGGGGGCTTACTATAGGTGTCCATTCATGACCAGCACCGCCAATCAGGATCTCTGCAGAGGGACCAGGAATCAGCTTGTAGAAGATGCCCCCAGGTGGTTCTTAAGCTTAGGCAGTTTCCCTCAATTTCCAAGGCCTTCCTCTAAAGCATGCACATATACCCCTGACCATGCATCTTCTCTGAGCCTCAACTTCTTCCTTTGCAAACGAGGATCACAATCCCCATTCTCAAGGGAGATATATGTAAAAGCACCTATCATGCAGTGTTTACAAACTCTAAAAAATGTGGCGTCTAGTAAGAAATACGTTTTGCATCAGCATCAGTACATGCATGCACAAACGTGGATCTGTGCATGTGTCTATGTAACCAACAAATTCCACAAGGCAGTACTCTCACCCTCTCTTCAGAGTGCCCTCCGAGAGTTCCTGATTTATTCCATTCAGGGAAAAATACCCTAGGGATCCTGGGCGGTCTTTCTGGATAACAGTTGGCTGTTATAAAATTCTTGTGCGTACGTGGCTTTGCTGTAGTTCTCATCTTCACAATGACCTGGCGAGGTGAGAGGAAGTGGCAGCCGAGGGAGTGGAGGCACAGAGAGGAAGGAGAGACTTTTGGATTTGGGACTGAGGTCTTCCCTTCAGCCCACCTCGCGCTTCACTGTCCCCCAATGTCGCCTCAACCAAGCCTGCTTGATGGTCCTCACTAGGCCTTTTGGAGACTGAGTGAGGCTGGGGTCACTCTCATTCTTGAGGGCCCTGGTTTATTAAGAAAAAAAAAAATGAAGTGCCCAAAGAGAGGAGAGCTGTCATTACATTTAACAAATCAATGCCCTGGACACAGGAATGCATCAATTGCCCGTATCCACTTACTTGGAGATGCTATCACAAGTCCAAGTTTGAGACTGTCCATGACGTGGAGCTCTGTTCAGATAACTTTCTTGTGCCCCCTCTCCTTGGACTGATGAGGGATCCCCGTGGTCAAGCTCGTTTGGCATGACTTTCACTTGATGGAGGTTGTTGGGGACCCTGCTGGGGCAGGTTCCCTGGAGGGTGGGATGGAAGCTAGCCAGCAGTGAGCCAAGGAATGAGAGGAGGCAAAGCAGGGGAGCAAGTGGGTATAAAGTGCTTTCCCAGCGCACGGCTCTGAAAGGCGGGGGGCATCCAGGGCAGCAATTGCAGCATGAGCTGCTGGAGGGGGTATTGCTACAAGATGAGAGAGATTAAGCACATAGAAAATGATGGGAGGACCAATCTAATGGACAGGTTGAATTTGAAGACACAAAAGAAATTAAAGCAGGGAAAGATGGGAAAATACATAGGCATAGACAGAGAAATTAGTCTCCTGTATAAACAGTCACTTGCTTCCCCTCCAGCCAGCCCTGGTGGTCTGGTGATGAAGATTCAATGCTCTCACCACGTGGCCCAGGTTTCTTTCCCAGTCAGGGACCCACACCACCCACCTTTCGGTTGTCAGACTGTGGCGGTGCATTGTTGCTATGATGCTGAAAGCTATGCCACCAGGATTTCAAATACCAGCAAGGTCACCCATGGTGGACAGGTTTCAGTGGAGCTTCCAGACTAAGACAGACAAGAAGAAGGACCCGACCACCCAGTTCTGAAAAAAACTGGCCATGAAAACCCTATGGATGGCCATGGAGCATTGTCTGATAGAGCCCCGGAAGGTGAGAGGATGGCGCAAAAAGACAAGACAGGATTCCGCAGTGCTGTACACAGGGTGGCTAGGAGTTGGAATTGACTTGATGGCACAAACAACAAACTTCTCTTCCAGAATCAGACGTGACAGATGAACTTGCATCACTGTGCAACCAAATAACACGTCAGGGAAAGTGTCTCCTTATAAGATTTTCCAAATAACGTATGAAAATAGAACGCTGGAATTTGAATATCACCATTTTGCAACCCCAGTAAATTAATAGATCTAGACATGGAGGGCCAATGGCTGCTAACTTCAGAAAAGGAATGAAAACGAGACATTATGTGTTGCCTGATGAAACAATGCAATGCCCCCTATAGGATTGTCAATGGGAACACTTCTGTGTCTGCTGAATTGGGTCCAGCTGCCACTTTGCAGGGAATAAAGGGGACAGAGGGAAATGTTGAGGGGCCCCCAGCAGAATTCAGACTGTGAGAAACTCTATGATTCCACCTGCGGAGTTCTTCAATAGACAGTGTATGGAAAAGAAAGAGATGAAGGGGAAACCCAGAGATTAACATAGACTGAAGAGATATATCAAGTTTTTTTTTAAAAAAAGGGAAAACTATTATAATGTTTAGATATGCCTAATTGGATGATAAATTCAAGGAAGCGACTACTCTAAAAATCAAGATTTGTGGTTACTTTTGGAAGGAGGGTTGGGGCTCTGATTAGAACGGGGCATGTGGAGGGCTTCTGGGGAGTCTGGCAAAGTCCTATTTCCTGTCTCAGATGGAGTTTAAAAAAAGATGTGTGCCTTAGAACAATTCACTAAGCTATATGTTTGTCTGGTTTCCTGTACCTGAGCTTTATTGCACAAGGTTAACAATATCAGAGGCGACATTCTCCAGTTTTGTGTGCGTGTGGCTTTAAGCTCTGGCACCGGAAGCAACAGTTAAGAAGTCCATAACTGGGGTTCTTCAAAACTCTTACAATTTTGCACTTGTCTTTCTTTCCCATAGCACCACCAGGAAGGAGAACTTGTAGCCCAACACAAGAGAAAGAACAAAGGGTTTGGAATTAGAGAGACCTGGGCTACAGCCTGCTGTCTACACTTTTCACTTGTCTTCTGCTTAACAGCTGTTCAGTGTTGTGTAAATTCCCAATCCCGCAGAACTTCAATTTCCTTATGTACCAAATAGGGATAATGTATTGTTGGGAGGATTAGATAAGTGCGTGCAATGGTATACAGTAGATGCTCAAGTGATGCTGTTCCTGTAATTACTTCGATGAGTCAAAGAACAGGTTGGCCAGGTTCTGGGACCTGGAAAGTGCGTGTGAGTCCACTGCCATGTTGGGTGTTCACTCTGAATCTTCCCATAGTTGCTCCAAGCCCAGGGGTCTTTCCTCCTCCTGCTGTCCGCCTTCTCATGGAGGAGAGGCTCAAGCAGGGGAGCACTGGGTTATAGCCTTGAGTTCTGGGAGCATGTGACCACGTTTGGGGTGTCCTTCCCTCAGGATGTGACTTAGGGAATCAATGAGTCACTCTTTCAGTGACAAAGTCAATGGCAAAAACTCCTTCGTCAACTACTCCTTTCCCACGTGAGATTCTGAACTTGGAAAGTGTGGGCCCATCTGTGGGAAGGCTTCGCGGCCCCACGTCCATCTTCAGCCAACACTGCTGAGGCCACCAGGACCTGTCTGACATTCCAACTCTCTAAAGACAAGTCTGGGTGACATCTCCCTCCTCCAGGGGACATTTGGCCATATCTGGAGAATTTTTTTGGTTGTCATAACTGGAAAAATGCCACTGGCAGCTAGTGGGTGGAAACTGGGCATGCTGCTAAACATTCTGTATCATGCAGGGCAGCTCTTCACAGCAAAGAATTAGGGGCCCAAATTGTCACCGGTGCCAAGGTTGAGAAACCCTGATCTAGAGGGAAGTGGGCAAGGAGGCTCGTGATCTGCAACCTCTAGGTCCTGCCCCGGGCACGTTGGCATGGGCCCAGTTTACAGACAGAATGCTTGAGGCTACACGAGGGCATATGACTTGCCCAAAGTCATCGAGCTGTCAGGGAGATGGTTTTCTGACTCTAATTCTCTGTTAGAGATCTGCCTCCTCAAGATTTCCTGATGACTGAGATTTATGTTAAGGCTTTAAAAGAAGACCTTCAAGGGACAACTTGAGCCACAAGAAGGAGGGGATTTGGTTGTCTCATCTTATGAGTTGCTCATAGTACGAATTTCCGTGGTTCCCCACTCCCTGCTCGGATGATCCAGTCCTGGGCACACAAGCTCTTTCAAGTTCACGCTCCATTCAGTTCTCCAACCTCACATCACAACTGTCTGGCCTCATTCCTGCTCTTTCAGAGTTTCTTCCGCATCCCACATCCCTACTCACAGCCGTGCCTTTGTTCACTGTCTGCCAACTGTGGTACCTGTTCTAACCTGGTACCAGATGATTCGGGGGAGTAAAGGGATGACCATTTTTCGCTTAAATACTTGGGCATCTATTTTAATGTGTATTTGGGAAAAAGCAACTAGCAAGCAACCCCCGTGTTATAGTGTGTCCATTTTAAACAAACGCATTTAGGTTTCAGAAACAGTCAATTAAAAATATTATCTAGCTATGGTACAGGTGAGAGCCAGTTGTGGTTAAGATTGTGAGTATTGTGCACAGACCTGACATGTCTTTGCTCAAGATCTTTCTCTGTTTTAATGCCCTTTCTCTGCGTGGTCCTCCTGTCTCCCCAGCTCGCCTCCCCGTCTGCTCACCCATCGCTCCTCTTGCCCAGCTAATGCCTGCTCAGGCTGGAAGACCCGCTCAGGCTTTCATTCTTCCAGAAGCTTCTCTGATGCCCACCTCCACTTCTAGCCCAGATTGGGTCAAGTGTTTCCTCTGTGAATTCCAGGAGGCAGGACACGCAGCTAAGTTGACTCCAAAGTGAAAGCGCCTGGCACAGCGCGAGACGAGCTGAGGCTCTGAGGAGCTGCCGCTGTTGGATGGCGGGCGCAGGGCTCTGCTTTTTGCTGTGAGGCTCCCGTCTCCAGTTCAGCCTATCCTGAGAGGAGCTCCTGACCAGAACCTCAGCAACAAGCCAAGGCTGGAGAGCCATTCACCTGCATCTCTGCGCTCACCTGGACAGGCGCCGACCACC
Organism: Equus quagga; assembly: GCF_021613505.1. NCBI lineage: Eukaryota > Metazoa > Chordata > Mammalia > Perissodactyla > Equidae > Equus > Equus quagga. Next base: position 71,013,884 of record NC_060267.1, on the reverse strand, counting down.
GTGTGGCGCTGTCCCCGAGCCTCGTCTATACAGGCTGTTGCTGTGTGCCAGAAAGTCTCTAAACTCAGGACTGGGAGACCTGGATCTGTTTGCGTTTGGTCAAATCTGTTTTCCTCTCTGAGCTTCAGTTTCCCCATCTGTAAAATGGGAGAGGGGACAATACCTGCCTCCCCAGGTTGCTGTGAGTTTTGACCTGAGTGAACGGCTGCAGAAGCACTCGTAAAGCATAAGACGCTTCAGAACGAATGGAAGGGGGTATTATTTTTAAACTCACAAGTGAGGACAGTCTGGTGCTCTGGGGTTTTCGGTATGATGCTGTGTAACTGGAATAACCTGATTGCGTGTCCATGCCTCTGTACATACGTGTGGATGTTCAAGAGCACTTGCTTGAGCGGCTCCTCTAAGCTCGGCCCTGGCGACAGGGAGATGAAGATGTGTCTCTGCCCTCAGCAAGCATCTATTCCAGCAGGGAGGACCACAAGTGAATAAGCCATTCCCTGCCGAACCGTGAGGGTGGGACTCACGACACAGGGGACTGTAGGAGTTCCCAGAGGTACCCCCCAAATCCTGGGGAGTCAGAGCTCCCTGCAGGGCAGACGGAAAGAGGTCATTTTAAGACGAAACAGATGAAATACTACTTTACTAATCATCTTATACGTGACTCACAAGAAAAAGATAGTGTCTTTCCCAGAGATGTTTTAAAATTGTGTAAGTGTTTGGGGAGAGCAGCAGATTGGCACTGAGAGGCCAGCATGATCCTGGGCCCTCCCAGGGCTGCAGCTGTGTCTTGACTTCCTGGCATCACCCCAGTGTGGAGCAGAGTGCTCTGCACAGTGAGGGAAGCTGCTGATAAATGCAAGGTCAGCATCAGCACACTGACAGCAGCCAAAGCTGCCTTGCCATGTCCCGTGCAGAGCCTGGGGGTCGGAGGAGGATGGGAGGATGCACGCCAGCTAGGAGTCGGGAAGTCAGAAGGGGGACTGGTGCCTGGACCGCCTCTGCCTGGGCGGAGAGCGACGTGGGAGACGTGCACAGAGGGGGACATCTATGCCAGGGATGAAACAGCTCTGTTCCTGCAGCCTGGGGCCTCCTCTGAAGCCACCATCGGAGGCCCCAGAAGAGCCGGGACCCGATTCCACAACTTTGTGTGTCCCTACCATTCATGCCCTCCCAGCTCTTTGAGCTCCTCCAGACCAAGGACCAATTCTTCTTTAGCTCCAGATCCCTGGCACAGTGCAGTGACTCCGAGAATGGTCGTTGAATGAATGAAAGAGTGGCACAGTCTTAGCTATCTACAGCAGAGCTGTGGGAGAGACACCACGCACCCCGAAACCTTGCATTCTCAAGGTTTTGCAAGTGGCTCAAACTTAGATCTCGCTCATTTAACTTCTTTGAGTATTCCTATTAGGCACCTCTGCATTTTCTTGTTAAAAATATTAGCAGTATTAGGAGGCAATATATGATACACACAAAAGGTATATATATATATATATATATATATATAATGCTACATGTATAAATTATGAAGTATAATTTAAAAATGAATACCCATAAACCACCGCCCAACTCGAGAATGTGAGAGCTTCTCGTACTGCTGCATCCACCTGGGTGGGCCTTTCCTAACTCGTCCCCTTGCAGACCCTCACAGACCACCTCTTGTGGCCATTATCCTGAACTTTCTATGCATTATTCTGTTTATTTTTTAATGGTGTCACGTTAAGTGTATATATAAGAAAACAATCTATCATTTAGTTCCTTTTGTTTTGCTTGTTTTGAGCTTCATACAAAGGTGTAATTCTCTATCAAATTTCTGCAGCCTTCCTTCCTGTCTCATTAAGTCCACGTTATCGCACGTGGCTGTAGTTCACTCGTGCTCGCCTCCGAATAGTATCCCATTGTGTGGATACCCCATCCTTGTCATTCCTTATCCTGCTGATGGACATATGCTTGTTTCCAGGTGTTTGCCATCATTTACAAGGCTGCTGTGAACATTCTGTGTGTGTTTCTGTGGCACATGAGAGGGCTTCATCTAAGGTATATACCAAGAAGTGGATTGCTGGGTTGCAGGGTTTGTGAATGTTCAGGAGAAGGGTATTCTTGGCCTGAAATTCAGAGCTGTCTGTGGTCTGGCCCAGGACACTCTCCGGCCTGGCTCCCACAACCCTCTCAAGCCCTCTGTGTGCCATTCCCAGAACGCCAATCTACCCTGCACCTCCTCGTCTCTAGGACTTTGAGCCCGAACTACCTTTCCTGTCCCTCTTCCATTTTCTCTGTTCTCTCAAAGTCCAGCTCAAAGCCCCGCCTCCCTGCCTGATGGCCAGTCTCTTTGGCTCCTCTGCACGCGTTGTTCCGATTTGGGAAGGAAATAGCCACCGCTAAGCCCCAACTCTACGGTCGCCTGGTATGTGATTTTAGAGAGCATTTTCATCTCTCTGAACCTCAGATCCACATGCCTAAAGGAGAGGGTAAATGCTACAACTACTGGCTGTTTACCGCGGCCAGGCTTACACTCTGTACACGCACTCCGCCATTCAAACAACGTGGTGTCACGTTATGGTTAGGATTATACGCTTCGGAATTAGATCATCCTGGGTTGAGGATTAAGTGAGTCAATGTGTATAAAAGACTTAGCACAATGCCTGGCGCATAGAAAATGTGAGATAATTTCTAGCTGTTGGTAATACTCACGCCCTTATGAAGGAGTACTATTTTTATTCCCGATTTACAGGTGAGGAAACTGAGGCACAGAATGACTGTTTAACTTAACCAAGGTGCATGGTCGAGTTAGGATTTGAAATTTAACCCCAAGTCCAAGGCCCTCTCATAACTGTAGTTTGAAGACTAAAAAGAAAGTATCGACATCAGAAAGTGTTTTCTCCCTTTCTGCCTGTTGGATATTTGGCCAAATCCCTTTAACTTGAGCCTAAATCTGTATTTTCTCTCTTTGAAAATAAAAACTTTCAGATAGAAAAGTCTGACCATTTTTGTATCTGGTACCTTCCTGGTTGGGACAAAAGGATGCATTTAAATGATCAAAATGGTTCATTTAGGGGGAATTTTCTTGCTAGGCGTCATTGCCTCCCTCTGTCTTTCTCTCACGTAAAAACACCTGTTTATGAAGTAACAAGCCAGCACTATAAACATGTTTTCCAATTCACGACCAGCTGTCTGGTGAATCATAAAGCTCCTTGAAATGAGGTGTGAATGAGGTCCATGCCGACACTGAAAAGGTTGGACTTGAGGTTTTAAAGTGGTCAACTGCTCCCCAGAGGCCCTCAGGCCATCCAGGTCTTTTGAGGAAGAAACACTTGTCCCTGCTTCCTGGGCCTTTACATCCGGGTACTCCAAGCGCTCATCAACAGGATTCGGTATTCTTCCAACTTTGCACTCTCTAAGAGGCAAGGATTTTGTTGTATTTTATTTTTAATTGTGAGGAAATACACATGAAATAAAATTTAGCATCTTAATCACTTTTAAGTGTACAGGTCAGTGGCGTTAAGTACATTCACATTGCTGTGCAGCCATGACCACCATCCATCTCCAGAATTTCTGCATCGTTTCATACTGAAACTCTGTATCTTTGATGAATAACCCTCCGTTTCCCTTTCCTCCCAGCCCCTCATAACTACCACTCTACTTTCTGTCTCTGTGAATTCAACTACTCTAGGTGCCTCATATAAGTGGAATCATACACTGTTTGTCCTTTTGTGACTGGTTTATTTCATTAGCATAATGTCCACAAGTTCATCCATGTTGTAGCATGTGCCAGAATTTCCTTCCTTTTAACGGCTGAATAATATTCCATTGTATATATAGACCACATTTTGTTTACCTACCCACCTATTAATGGACATTTAGGTTGCTTCCATCTTTTGGCTACCATGAATAATGCTGCTATGGACATGGGTGTACAAATATCTGTTTAAGATCGTGATTTCGGGGTTAACTTCGCACGCTCTGCTTCGGCAGCCCGGGGTTTTGCCAGTTCAGATCCTGGGCATAGACATGGCACCGCTCATCAGGCCATGCTGAGGCGGCGTCCCACATGCCACAACCAGAGGCACACACAACTGGAATATACAACAATGTACTGGGGAGCTTTGGGGAGAAGAGGAAGAAAAAAAAAAAAGAAGATTGGCAACAGTTGTTAGCTCAGGTGCCAATCTCAAAGAAAAAAAACCATGATTTCAATTCTTTCGGGTACCCAGACGTGGAGTTACTGGATCATATGGTAATTCTGTGTTTAAGTGTTTGAAGAACCACCATTCCATTCCATAGCGACTGCACCAGTTTACATTCCCACAGTACACAACGGTTCCAATCTCTCCAGATTCTCCACAACACTCGTTATTTTCTGGTGTTTGGATAGCAGCCGTCCCGAGGGGCGTGAGTAATAGCTCACTGTGGTTTTGAAGAGCCTGAGTCTCAGTCACCTCTTATATTAGTCCAGGTCTTCCATGAAGTAGGTACTAAGATGGGCTTAGACATGGCAGGATTTTGTTAGAAGAAGCACCTGTGAGAGAAAACCAGGAGGCAGCAGCAGGAAGCTGGGGGAGTTCCAGGGGTGGGAAAGGGAACCGAGTTGTCTAGAGAGTTATTTCAAGAAGGAGAACAACGGTGGATGCCAGTCTGATCCAAGGTGAAGACCCCAGGAGACAAGGAAAGAGGCATAGATAGAAGCTTCCAAGACTGCCACACAGTGTAGGTTCAGCAAGGTCGTTGGGGAGTCCTGGAACTAATGTCACCTCTCAGAGGAGTCTGATATCTCCCAGGAACAGGGCTGCCTGGCTCCTCCTGCCGCCCTCCGCCGATGTCTGGGAGCAGCCCAGGAGCAGTGTGGCCAGTACAAACAGAGCGATGGATGTCAGAGCAGCTCTGGGTCAATTACGGTCAATTACTCTCTCTGTAGTTGAAGTCTACATTAAATGAGGTCATACTGGAGTAGGGTGGGCCCCTAACCCGATGTGACTGACATCCTTACAAAAAGCGGAAATTTGGGCACAGACACACAGGGAGAGCTCCATGTGAAGATGAAGGCAGAGATGAGCGACGCATCTACAAAGCCAAAGAACCTCAAAAATGGCTAGGAAACTGCCAGGAGCCAGGTGGGTGAGATGGAACATATTCTCCCTCAGAGACCTCAGAAGGAACCAACCCTGCCAACACTTTGATCTTGTCCTTTTGGTCTTCAGAACCATGAGACAATAAAGTTCTGTTGCCTAAGCCACTAGTTTGTGGTATTTCGTACGGCAGCCCCATCAAAGTATAGAAGGGGAGAAAGAAACCAGATTATCACGATAACCACACTGGATATTTACTTTTTAAGGAACGTCTACCCCACTGTAGGATTACGTTAGAGAAAATTATATTACTAGAAAAAATGGTTGCTTATCAGGAGATTATTCTGATGTGGCAATACACAAATGTTTTCAAACAGCTGGTACCTTATAAAAGGAGGCTCTTGTAAACAGGATATTCCTGTTGGCATGGGGCTGCATATTTGCTTAAAAAAACAGTGTCCTGTTTCTGTAACAGTCGACCAACACAAACAAGGAAATATAGCTGAAGAAATTAGAAAATACATACATTGTAGAAAATCCCCCGGACATGAATGTCAACGAGATCAGTGACAAAAGATGTCTGGCAAACACAAGAACTTGCTCTTAGAAACGTCTGACACTTTCCTGGAAAAGTCACACTCAGGTACTTTGAAAGGAAAAGCACAGACTGTCAAAGCGGGAAAGGAGCTTAGAGAAAATCTGATCCATCCACCTAATTTTACCAGTTGAAGAAACTGAAACCCAGAGAGGGGAAGTAACTTGCCCAGGGTCACACAACTGGCAAGTGGCGGCTGGGACTCCTGGACGCAGCTTTCCTGACTCTGAATGAATGAGTCCCTCCCTCTCTGCCATCCTTTCCTCTTCCATTCTTCCACATCTCTCTAGGTGCCTGGTTCCTGATTGAGTTGTTTGAGTTATGAAAAAAAATCACTTTCTACCTGGCAAGTGAACTCTCCTGGCTGCTTCCATGGTCCCTGGGATTTTGGCAAGGCTGGCCTTATTCTCTCTCCTATTGACCTGGGAGTGTCTGAGAATCATTCCAAGTCATGTCAGTGGAGCTGACGGGCGGGGTGACATCCTTCTCTCCTAGCCTCTGATTTATCACCCCACGGGGAAAATTGAATGCCTGGTAAATTCCTCCCTCTGTGGCTTTCTCCATCCTCATGAAGACTTCCAAGGAGACCCTTTGCCTTGTGACAAGTGAGACAGGAGGGTCTGGCGGGCCATGACACCACAGCATCCAGCACATACAACACGACATACTGAGCACTCACAACACACACAGCCACAAAGTCCCCGGAGGAACAAGAGAAGCTCCTAAAGGATCCAGACGTGGGGAAACGTGGAGTGGCACAAAGAGAACGGGCTTCATCCCTGGGTTTGAATCTGGCCCCGTCCTAACCTTGGGGAGGTTCCTGACTCCTCTGAGCTTCCATTTCGGCATCTGAGCACAGGCTGTAAGGAGGATTTAATGAGATGATGCACAGAAAGTGCTCGCTCCCATGCTTACTGCCTACTGCCAGACCAGTGGTTGTCCAGGTTGCTACTTTTACATGAACTGCTGCTTGTTTAGTTTTCAGATTATTCCCCATTCCCAGGACTCTGGGTACCAACAAGACCAAGGCTAGTGGGATCTGACAGGCTAGTTGTGACAGCCTCCGAACTAGTCTCTGTGCCTCCATTCTCTCCTCCCCGAGTCACCTGCCTTGCAAAGTGATCTTGCTGAAGTGCCAATGTCTTCATGTTCTTCCCTCCGCAAGAAACTCCTTTGGCTGCCCTTCACTTCCAGGATCAAGTCCGAACTCCGAGGCTTGGCACACGAGTCCATCCTCACTGGCACCTGGCAACCCACCATGCTCGAGCCTCATAAATTTGCTCATCCCCCTCTGAACATCTGCTGCTTTTTCACGCCTCAGGTCTTTGCATGAACTTCTCTTGCCTCCTGGCATGCTCTTCCCCCTCTCGTTGGTCTAGCTCAGTGGTTCTCAAAGTGCGGTCCCTGGGCCACAGCAGCTGCATCACCAGGGGGCTTGTTAGAAATGCAGATTCTGGGGCCCTACCCTAGACCCAGTGAATCAGAAACACTGGGCGTGGGGACTAGCAATCTGGGTTTTAACAAGTCCTCCAGGGGATTCTGAGACTGCTTACGTTTGAGAACCACTGTCTAGTTAAAATGTACGCAACCAAGCCCAGAGGTTGCCTTTTCGTGATGTCTTTCCCAACACCCCGCTGCCCTCTACAGATGGAGCGCCTCGTTTTTCAAAGCTCCTCAAAGTGTTCACAGAATTCTGCACAGCGCTTGTCACGTGCAGTGGCTGTCACTGTTACCTCCTTATATTTATGTTCCCAGCATTAGCCGAGAGAGCCTTGAAGCCAGGGACCTCGTCACATGAAGTCTGTGTCTGCCCCAGTGCCCAGCGTAGGACCTGAAACGTGTGATGGCTATTCACGTCCTGGAGATTTGTAGAACTCAGATTTGCCTGCGTTTAAAAAGTGCGTCAGATTCTATAACCCTGGACCAAGTTCAGGAACACGGGCCGAGAGGGCATCTAAGCCGAGTTTCTCACACGCCTCATACTGCAATTCATGAATTTGCCTCTCTCCCTTCCCCACAGTCAATCTCCATCCTCCCCTCCCCCACCCCGCAAACGGCTGGAAACGCCTTGAAATCCCCTGTATTTTATTCATGCACTTTTGCATTCTATTCTGTCATGTATTTGTGCCAGCTTTTTAATTTTTATTAATTGTAGTAAAATACACAAAACAGAAAACTTACCATCTTAACCATTTTTAAGTGCACAGTTCAGTAGGGTTAAGCGTATTTACTCGGTACTTGTTCTAACGGGAAAGAATGATTTAAGTTCCTAGTAAACAAACAAAATGGGCAATCCGAGAATATTCATCACATCTACACTGAGATTTGGAATTCTTCAAGAGGTCTGCGTGCCCCACTTTGAGAATCATGGTCACAGCTAATGTTTATTGGATGTTTACTAGGTTCCAGGTACGATGCTAAGTGCTTTCAAACATATTTAATACAGCAACTCTAAGAGGCAGATATTGTGACAATCCCCATATTACAGAAAAAGAAATGAATGCAGAGAGTAACAGAGTAACTTGCTAATAAGCTGTGGATCTCTGGATTCAGACCTCAGAGCAGCCTCGCTGAAGCCTCTGGCCCTGCCCGAAGCCCAGGTCCCAGCTCGCTAGGGACACTGACATCTCTCCAGGGACAGCAGTCTCTTTTGCCTTCCACATCCATTCTCAGCTAGCTGGCCTCTGCATCTGTGGGCCATAAATGGCCCACACAGTCTTCTCTCCATCAGGTCATTTCTCTGTCATCCAGGGTTAGCCTTTTCTCAGCCTCATGGGATAAGAGTCCCTTTCTCGAAACTGGACGTCGGCTGGAGTCGTTGATTTGCCATCCTCACTTCTGTGACCTAACACAATTTGCTTTTCTTGCTGAGCCTCAGCTTTCTCCTCTGTTAAGTGGGAATAATCCAGGGTCACAATCTCTTTCCTAAAACCCTCCAGGCCAGCAGTGTCTCAGAAGCCAGCACGTTGCAGATTTTAGAAAGGTAACAAGCAGTCATGCTATGTATTATATAACATCCCACTGGAGTCTGGGACAGCACCCCCAAAATCAAACACATGACCATTTTTGCAACAAAAGCATAGATATTCACACCGAGTGAGATAAAGATGTGTGATTTCAAATTAGGTTTTACCACTAAGTAAATTACAAAAGTGTGTTCATTTCGGGGGCTTTTCGGAACTTGGAATTGACATCATGGCTGTGTACCTGCCTCCGAGGGTTACCACGAGGACTAAAGACACTCAAAGTACACACGAATACTGGTGAATGCAGGCGCGGGCCCCTTGGAGGAACAGAAGGTGCTTAACAGAAGGCAGCCCTTCTCTTCCCCTGCTTTCCAAATCCTATGCTGCCCTCAGGCCCTTCCAAACTGCCTTCTTTGCCTTTCCTGCTCATGACCCACCTCCTCAGTGTGCTCTTCCCAGACCAAGACTTGTTTTCTTCACATTCTCCTCCCTGGAATCTCACTATTTGATCTCACCCTCCAGCTTGGCGTGTCCAATGGCATGCTCCTCGGTGACCTGGCCTTTGCCGTTTCATTAGGGCTGTGGAGGTAAGCTACTCCTAAAGGTGGGTGCTTTCTTGCACAAGCACGGGCACATGCGACACGTGTTTTTCTAGAAAGATGAGCACAGCCACCCCTCTACCAGAAAGCCTGCCGGGAGCAGCCGTCTCTCGCTGACCACTGGTTGAGGAAGGTGATGAGCCAGCTGGATGGGTCTCTTAGTCTTCTAGGGATGAGCCATCTCTAGTTCCCTCTAGGGCCTAGCAGTTCCCAGTAGTCAGGGCATCACCGCGCCAGGTTTTGGGGAGGCCACTGGAACACACTGACATGTGGCGAGGGCAGAAGCAAGGCATCCATTGTGTAGCTAGGTCAGCTTGTAGAGAGTTGTTGTTGCTGTTATGACGACATCGCCCCGTGGAACGGGAAAGGCTCTTGCCTGATCTAAGCCATTATTATGTGGGTCTTATTCTGACCATAGACAGCGCGTGGGTAGCCAGGCCTCTGCTGTTATTTCAGCCTCGGGGGTGAAAACATCCCAACAGCGGACTCTTTTTTGTTCCTGGCTCCAGCTCGGAATGCACAGACGTTGGATTCACCGTTGTCTGTCTCCAGCTATCACCACACCAAGCAGAAGGGCCTCCCGAGGCACATCTACCCTCTTCTTCCCGTGTTTCTGGCCTGTGCACAGCTGGCACCCTTGGCAGACGTCCATCTTGGCAGAGGCCCAAGGCCTAGAAAATTAAGACGCCTAGGCAAGGCTGGGGACGTGGGTTAGGGGTGAGGCTGGGGGAGGGAGCATCGTGTTGGGAGGTGGGGGCTGAGCTGGGCTAGCCAGTCTGGGGTCGACTTAGGGGAGTGGGGAGGGGAGGCTGCGGGGGCGGGGGTGGTCTGGGAAGCCCCCAGCACCAGCCTGATTTGCTCGCGCCCCTTGTGGCGCTCGCAGGAACTGCAGGCCGATGTCCTGGGTGGCTGTTTTCCTGGATTTCTCTCGCTTTGATGAGGCCGGAGCGGGCCTCTTCAGAGGAACGTAGACCTGTCTGCACCCGAACACCAAAACCGAGCCCAGGGGGCGTGGCCGGGCGGCTGGCGCAGAGGCCCCACCTCACCTGGGAGGACGCTGGCGTCTGGTATGAGGCCTGGCAGAGTGGGCCTGGGAGGTGGCTCCAGGCCCAGGGCCAGCCACGCTGCTTTCCCACGTGTGAAGTCGTTAGCTTCGCCAGGGCCAAACTCCAGGGGTGGAGGGCCCGAGAGAGGAAAGCTGGGGGCTTTCCCGTCTGTGTGCGCCGCCCTGCACCAGGACGCCGCTGCTCCAAAGAGCCCAAGCGGGGCTTTCTCAGGGTTTCTAAGGAGTAGTCCTGAGACATTCAGAATCATCAGAACCCATCAGTTCACAGCCCTGGCTTAAAGTTCTCCTATCACAGCCCACCGGCCTGCCCCATGCCAGCCGCCAGGTGCATGTGGCTGTTGAGCACTTGAAATGTGCTCCTAATTGACACCAGATTTCAAAGACATAGTAAGAAAAAAAAAGGATGTAAATATCTTAATAAAATTTTTTTGTATATTGGGTCAAATAAAATCTATTACAATTCATTTCACCTGTTTCTTTTCACTTTTTAAAAAACGTGGCAACTAGAAAATTTAAAATTGCACGTCTCTCACGTTATATTTCGGTTGCTACCCCAACATGCCAAGCTTCTTTCTGGTCTCAGGGCCTTTGCACTTGCTCTTCTGTCTGCCCAGAATGCTTTTCTTCCAGCGTGACTTTCTTCTGTCATGTTATTCAGATGTTAATTCAAATTTCTCATGCCTGACTCCTGAACGGTCCCACTCCAGCCCCCTTTCATCATATCAGCCAGATTTATTGTCGTCACAGAACTTACACTTTTTTATATTGTGTTTGCTGTCCACTCCCCACCCCAGTCTCTCTTCATCCTTAGAATGTAAGCTCCTTGAGAGCTGAGACCTTGAACATCCTGGTCACCATGGTCTCCTCCGAGCCCACAGGAAATATTTGTTTAATGAATGTCGAGGGGCTCTTCCAAGAGGGGGGGACCCCTCAAGTGCCTTTGTTTGTCTTCAAGATGGACAAAGCCAAATTCTCGTCTGTGTGCCTTCAAGGAACATGCTCCTGGAACCTTTATTTTGTCTTTTCTGCTTACTTGTCCTGGCAAATGGAGAAGCAAATGTGAATTGCATGGCTGTCACAGTCCTTTCTTTTGTTGATTTGCAACCAAGCTTCACAGTTAAGAGTGGAGGCTTTTGATACAAGGCGGTCAAGTCTCAGTTCTGTGACTCTGGACAGGTCACTGCCCCTCTCAGAGTCCCAGCGTCCCTCAAGTGCTGATCTCTAAGGGTCCTTCCTGCCCAAATGTGAGGATTTGGGTTCCTGGACTTAAGCCCCGCTCAGGGTGGTTCACCCTGTTTTGCCTTCAAAGCCACATAGCGGGTACGACAAAGTCTCCATTAACCAATGAGCCAGAGTGCTGAGGGCTGCAGGTGTCCTGGTTAATTTAACATCCTGGCTAAGGGTCAACTAACTAGAACATCCTTATTGAAAATATGGATAGTATATGAGTCCATTTTCCAGGTCTAGAAAGTCACTTTAGTGCACACAGTTACAGATTCTTAGAAAGTACAGTAAGGCGGCATTCTTGTTTTCTTCTCGAAATTAAACCCAGCCCTGGGGCTGAGTCAGAGGACATTTGGGGGTCCCCGGCTCTGTAAAGCATAGCTGTGTGACTTCAAGCATGGCCTGGCCCTACTCTCGAGGGGATCCGTTTTCTGGTCGGGGACATGCAGTTGCTATTACCAAGCTTCCAGGGAAGTTGTGAGAAGAAAGGAGGTGACACTTATGAAGTGCTTAGCACAGGGCTCAATGTTCACTGCTCTCGCTCGCCACGTCTCTGACCGCTGCAAGGTGCTGAGCCACACACTGAAATAATGGAGCGCAAGGGCCAGGACAGAGCTTGCCTCCAGTCCTGGCCTGCCTCTAGAAGGTTCTGGGGCCCCGGATGAGCTCCGCCACTCCCTGCCTCAGTTTCCTCTTAGGTAAGGTGAGGCCATCTGGGTAGGCTCAGATTTTCACGCAGGTGCTCCCAGCAGCCAGGCTGGGGATGCGCTGGGGTCTTTCCCTCTGTAGAGCTGGAGTCTTAGCCCGGCTCTGGAAGACTGAGCTCCTCCTCTCCGGGCCGGACCAGCTTCTTCCAGGGGCCTCACCACGTGCTGGCTTCCAGCCCAGCCAAACTGCTGTTGTCAACCCAAGTGTCTGCAGCGGCCGCACATGCGCCAGCCCCAGCCCGGGAAAAGCTGTCCTGCTACGCCCTCTGGAGGCAGGAGCAGGGTGTCCTGTCCTTGCTGTCAAGTACTCAGCCTTGAATCCTGGGACCCAGGGATTGGACCCAGGCCAGGGCTGGAGAATCAGGAAAAAGCGTTAAGCCTGCAAATGCATGCCTACTGGAGAAAGAAGTCGACTGTTCTTTCCAATCTTGCATCTCAGCCTCTGCACGGGCCTCCTCTCTGGCCTCCCTTCTTCTAGACTTTTCCCTCTGAAGCCCTCCTAGGCTGCCTATCCTTCAAAACTTCTCACACTAAGCTTCCCCCAGGACACCCAGGGCCCCCTGGGATGGCCATTCACAGGCACCTCTAGGGTCCTTTCCTGCAGCAACTCATTCTCTAGGACTGAGTTATTAATTAGCTACTGCAGATAGATAAAGCTGCAGAAAGATTTCTTTCCAGAGTCTCTCTTCTTATATATATGTATATTGTCCCCAAATTTTAAAACGAGGAGGCTGCCAAGGCAAAATGAATACATGTGTAATTCAATGTCTGAAAAATGTAACGTGATGTCAACTGTCTTTGCAGCTGGCCTCAACTGCTACATAGCTCTATATAACTCATATTTAATGTGCAATGTGGGTGAATGTTAATATGCATGATATAATGTTATAATGTGGGAGTGGGGCCTCGGAAAATAGTGCCTGGGGCCTCCAAGGTCTAAAGCCATCCGCACCATCACACCCTGTGCTGTAGCCATTCTGAAACACTTGCTGTTCCTTTCTCTAGATTCCAGGCCTTTCCACCTGTACTGCCTCTGCTCAGAATGTCCTCTCTTTTCCCTCCCCACTTACCCTCTCCGCCTTGCCTGGCTGATTCCTGTGAATCCTTCAACAGACAACCCAGGAGCCACATCCTCTGAGAAACATTCCGAGATCCAGTCAGGAACCCCTGGTATGAGCTCCCTTTTGCTCATGTCTGTGAGGAGAGGAGCATGACAGGAAGGCCCAATGCTGGCATCTCTTGCCTCCCTGCTGGTATTTGCTTTGGTCCTGATCATCCTGAAGACCAAAGCTGGATCTGATTCATCCCTGTGTCCCTGGCCATTGGCCCAGTGGTGGGGTCATAGTGTCCTCTCACCGAGTGGCTGGTAGATAGCCAAGGCAAAGGGCTATGGATGGATGAGTGGGTGGGAGGATGGATGGGTGGATGTTTGGAAAGTTCCAGCATTGGAGCACAGGAAAGGAGATGTACCATCTGTTGTCTGCCTTTCCTCCTGGACACCACTGCTAACTGGCCTTTTAGATTCTGCTGCATGCCTTCAGAGGGGAAACTTCTGGCTCCACCACTAGTCTGTGATCTTGACCATGTTGCTTCCCTTCTCTAAGCTTGTCTTTTCATCTGTAAAAGGGTCTCCGAATCCCTGGGCCACAAGATCATATGAGGTCAAATAACATGACTTATGTAAACTGCAAAGTCATTTGTGCACCTGAGTTATTATTGCCCTTGTTCAAATCCCATTTGGCAGCCCTCTTGGTGCTATAAGAAGCTTCTTCTTCATGCTGATCTAGAACGTTCTCTTTCATACTCCACCTGCTCACTGACCACTCCTCTCTCCAGAGTCCCACAGGCTGTAGAGGGCAGAGCACTTGAGCGGCAAGCCTGGTCAGGCTGCAGACGTGGCGAGGGGCAGAAAAGGGAACAGCACGGCCCTTTCCTTGAGCCCGTTGTCCTCTCCTGCCTTAGCAATGGTGTCTACTTTGGACGAAAGGCACCAAAAACCCAGCCTCCGGGCTTAAGGACATCCCGGGGTTGCAATCCGTGATCTCGAGAACGTAGCCAACTTGAGGTAACAGGATGACACTGGCGAGGGAAAAACAACCACACACAAATTGCAAGAGGAAGAAGGAAACTTTAGACTGAAAAGACATCGCAACTGGATGCTCTATTGGATTTTGTTTGCATCTTGATTGGAACAAACCAACGATTAAACGAATTAAGGATGCACTCAGGAAAATGTAAACACTGACTGGACAGTCGTAAGAGTTATTTTTAATTTTTAGGTACAATTATGGTATTTTTTGTGTGTGTTTAATTCTTATCTTTTGGAGATATTTACTGAAATATTTATAAATGATTCGAGATTTGGTTCAAAAGGACCCTGTGTGTATGGGGAGTGGGGCACGGGGACTGCTGAAGGTACAGACGACACAGATTTGCCTATGAACTGACACATGCTATAGCCGAGTCCATGGACGTTTATTATATGATTCTTTCCAGCTTTGTATGTGTTTGAGATTCTCCATGATAAATACTTCTTAAAAACTTCATGCACTGTTCTGATTCCCAGGGACATCTTGAATGCTCTGGTGGAAATGACTATGTAATCCTTCTTTGGAGGGAGAAGAGACAAGGTCCTGGGGCAGTGGGGGTGGGGAGGGGAACAGAAAGGAAGTGTGGATGCTGGAGCTCCATGTTGGTCCACCTCAGTGTCTAGCTATGGACTGGCCACCATTTTTGCTCTCCCGCAACATGCCAGCCCCAGTCGTAAGCACTCTCCACTCCATCATCTCATCCATCCTGTGGGGCAGGTGTTCTCCTCACAGACGAGAAAGCTGAGGGTCAGGGTGTCACATGACTTGCCCCAAATCACAAAGCTCAACAGTGTCCAAGTTCTTCTGGAGGGGAGGGCGGGCACCAAATGGAAGTGCAACAGCAAATGGAGAAGAAATCCAGGAAAAAACCCACATGGGATCCACGAATGGGGCGATCAACCCAGGGAAGCAGTGAAGGAAGTCCCGGTGACAATAGGCCTGGAGAGGCCAGACCAGGTTGGAGCAGGAGAGTGAAAAATCCCCAAAGAAAGATTTCTGGAAACACTTGAAGGACTGTCTGATTACATATGGAGGCTGGAAAAACTTCATGTTGTATTTCTTGCAAAGAGTATAAGAAATAACTAAAAAGTTAAACAGAAAAAAGTGTAAATGTTCTAGAATAAACTATGACATAAAATTTATTATACATCTCAGAGTTAGGAAGGTACCTGTTCAAAAAAGCAAAAGATTATTTTTTAAAAAGGGCTCAATAGATTCAACTATATGAAAACTATTTTTTTCTCCTGCATGGCAAAAAATACCATAACAAATTTAAAACTCAAATTGTAAGTTGGAAAAATTATTTGAACACAAAAATCAATAAAGGGCTAATTTTTTTTTTTAAAGATTTTATTTATTCCTTTTTTTCCTCAAAGCCTCCTGGTACATAGTTGTATATTCTTCGTTGTGGGTCCTTCTAGTTGTGGCATGTGGGACGCTGCCTCAGCGTGGCTTGATGAGCAGTGCTATGTCCGCCCCCAGGATTCAAACTAATGAAACACTGGGCCGCCTGCAGTGGAACGTACGAACTTAACCACTTGGCCATGGGGCCAGCCCCCTAATTTTTTTTTTTTTAAAGATTGGCACCTTAGGGGCTGGCCTGGTGGCTGAGTGGTTAAGTTCACACGCTCCACTTCGGTGGCCCAGGGTTTCGCTGGTTCTGACCCTGGATGCTGACATGGCACCACTCATCAGGCCATGCTGAGGTGGCGTCCCACATGCCACAACCAGAAGGACCCACAACTAAAAATATGCAACTATGTACCCGGGGGCTTTGGGGAGAAAAAGGAGAAATAAAATCTTAAAAAAAAATAAAGATTGGCACCTGAGCTAACATCTGTTGCCAATCCTTTTTTTTTCTTTTTCTTCTTCTTCTCCTTTGAGTTCCTTCAATTCAATAAGAAATCCAATAGAAAAGCAGATAATTCACAGACAAGGGAAATATTCTTAAAAATATATGAAAAGATGTTTCCCGTTAAACATAAAAGAAATACTAGTTAAAACTAGAATGAGACACTCTGAGATTCATAAGGACTAAAATGTTTTATAATACTCCTATTGGCAACGGAATAGGGCAAAAGACACTCTGATGAATTGTGTTGGGAGTGTAAATTGATATACTTTCCTTGTAGGATCCTTTGACAACAGCTATGAAAATTAAAAACGCACACACCATCTGACCTAAAATTCTGCTTTTAGGAATTACCCCATAGAGATACCTAACTATGTGTGAAAGGATCACGTACATGAGTATTCATTATAGCATTGCCGATAACAGTGAAAGGTTGAAAACAACAAATTATAGAGGGAACTTGCTGCTTTGGAGGAAATCTATACAATAGAATAAAATGCAACTGTGAAAAAATGAAAGGAGGGGTTTTAATGTGCTGATATAAAATTATCTTTAAGAGTAAAATATTCCCTTAAACCAGGAGGAAGAGGAAACCGAGAGGAGACCAGGGTAGCTGCTGGGCAGAGGTGTTGAGTGGATCATTTTTCTTTATAGACTTTTTTGTACTTTTAAAATTGTATTCCGTGTGCACCTGTTACCTTTCCTAAAACTAAGCGATTAAATTAAAAAGGCAACTAGATGCCACAGGGAAATTTTTAGAAACTATAAAAGACAGGAAATGTCATCAAAGAGATCTTTAGCTCAGCATTATGCAATACTTATATAGTCACTATAATGTAAATGCTATTTACTGAGTTTTAAAAGGATTTTTTTAACTTTTTTTTTTTGAGGAAGATTGGCCCTGAGCTAACATCCATGCCCATCTTCCTCTATTTTATATATAGGACGCCTGCCACAGCATGGCTTGATAAGCGGTGTGTAGGTCCACATTTGGGATCCGAACCGGTGAACCCTGGGCTGCTGAAGTGGAGCACAGGAACTTAACCGCTATGCCACTGGGCCGGCCCCTAAACTTAATTTTTTTAGTGAGATTAGTTCACATATAAAATTCACCCTGTTAAAGTGGACAGCTCAGTGGTTTTTAGTATATTCACAAGGCTGCGCAACTATCACCACTATCTAATTCCGGAACATTTTCATCACGCCAAAAAGAAACCTTGTGCTCATTAGCAGTCACTCCCCATAGGCCTTTTCTCCAGCCTCTGCTAACCACTAATGTACTTTCTGTCCCTGTGGAGTTACCTATTCTGGGCATTTCATACAAACGGAATCATACAAAATGTGCCGTTTTGTGGCTGTCTTCTTTCACTTAGTGTAATGTTTTCCAGGTCCATCCATGTTGTAGCATAGATCAGTGCATCATGCTTTTGTATGGCTGACTAATATTCCATTGTATGGATATACCGTATTTGGTTTATTCATTCATCCATTAGGAGACATTGGGTTGTTTCTACTTTTTGGCTATTTATGAATAGTGCTGCTATAAACATGTTGTTTGAGCACCTGCTTTCAGTTATCTTTGAGTATATACCTAGGAGTAGAATTGCTGGGTCAATGCTGGTTTATGTATAAGCTTTCTTTTTTTTTTTTTTGAGGAAGATTAGCCCTGAGCTAACATCTACCGCCAATCCTCCTCTTTTCGCTGAGGCAGCCTGGCCCTGAGCTAACATCCGTGCCCATCTTCCTCTACTTTATATGTGGGACGGCTACCACAGCATGGCCTGCCAAACGGTGCCGTGTCCGCACCCGGGATCCAAACCAGCAAACTCCGGGCCGCTGAGAAGCAGAACACTCGAACTTAACTGCTGCGCCACCAGGCCAGCCTCTGTATAAGCATTTAGGAATCTGCCAAACTATTTTCCACAGCAGCTGCACCATTTTACATTCTCACCAGCAATCTATGAGGGTTCCAATTTCTCCACATCATCTCCAACACTTATTATTGTCCATGTTTTTCATTATTGCCATCCTAGGGGGTGTGACATAGTATCTTACTGTGATTTTGATTTGCATTTCCCTAATGACCAATGACATTGAGTTTCTTTTTATGTGCTTATTGGCCATTTGTAAATCTTGTTTGGAGAAATGTCTATCTAACTATTTTGCCCATTTTTAAATTAGGTTATTTGTCTTTTTATTGTTGAGTTGTAAGAGTTATTTATACATTATTATCAGATATATGATCTATAAATATTTTATCCTTTACTGTGTATTGTCTTTTCACTTTCTTGATAGTGTCCTTTGAAGCACAAAAATGTTTGATTTTGGTAAAGTCCAACTTATCTATTTCTTCTCTGGTTGCTTGTGCTCTCGGTGTCATGTCTAAGAAAGTATCACTTAATCCAAGGTCACGAAGACTTATGCCTATGTTTTCTTCTAAGTGTTTTATCATTTTAGCTCTTAGATTTAGATCTTTGGTTCATTTTGAGTTAATTTTTTGTATATGGTATGAGGCAGGGGTCCAAATTCATTCTTTTGTTGTTTACTGATTTTTAACTTTTAGGATCAACCTGTTCACAAAATATGCAGACTTAATTATAATTATTGAACATGGAGCAAATACATTCAACCTGAAAATACAAAGTAAAAGTGCCCCAGAAGCAATGAGCACACCTAGTGCCCAGATCTTGGTTTCTAATGCTATTCTCCACTAAAAGGAATCCGAGCTCCTTGGAGAAACGGCTGGTTGTAGGACTGGGGCAGGGATGCACAAAACAAGTCTGGAGCGTCTTGTAGTGCCGGAAAGCAAGGGGGTGTTCAAACCATCACCACCACAGCCACCTTGATGGAGGTATGTCAAAGAGACAACTGATACTTTATTGATACTTGATTGCACAAATAAACAAGTGGGAAAAAAGAGACAAATACCCCGTGCAGAAGAATTCCAAATAAATTCTGTAGATGACTCCACCCTAAAGAAGTGGGGGCATAATTCCCCATTCCTTAAGTGTGGGCAGTCCATAGCGACTTCCTCCTGAAGAGTATAGACTTCGGAGCTTAGACAGACCAGGTTCTAGTTTTCACTCTTCCCCTTGCTAACCCAGACCCCAGACAGGTCATTTAATCTCTGGGTACATCACTTAACCACAACTCAAAGCACCATTATACTATAAGCTCCTTTTGTTGGTTCTTTTCATTGATGTCTTATCAGTACCCGTAATGGTACCTGGAGGAGAGAAATTGCCTAATGAATATGTGTCAAAAGAACTACCCTCTGAGACTGGGTCTTAGTTTCCTCATCTGTGAAATGGGTATATTTTAAATACGCACATTGCAGGGTTGTTGTGAAGACAATGAAATCCTGTGTGCCAGAGCATATAGTGGACTCCACAGCTTTAGATAAATCTAAGGGGAGCCTAAGAGGATAAGGAATCAGCTGGGCAGGGGGTTCTGTTACCTCCTGAGGTTATATTCGTCTGGCTACCTCTTAGGCTAGTGTTTTTCTCTCTGGATTTTTTCTGGACATGCCCAA
The DNA here is from genome assembly GCF_021613505.1 of Equus quagga. Classification (NCBI taxonomy): domain Eukaryota; kingdom Metazoa; phylum Chordata; class Mammalia; order Perissodactyla; family Equidae; genus Equus; species Equus quagga. The sequence continues at coordinate 70,994,193 of NC_060267.1, read as the reverse complement.
TTAATTTGCCCATTGTATTGGTTTCCCATTGCTGCATAGCAAATTATTACAATGTCGCAGCTTAAAACAATACCTATACGATCTCACGGTTTTCCTGGGTCAGGAGTCCAGGCATAACATTTAACTGAGTCTCCTTCTCAGAGTCTCACAGGCTAAAATCCAGGTGTTGGCTGAGTTGCATTCTTATCTGAAGGCTAGGCTGAGGGAGAATCTGCTTCTAAACTCCCGCAGGTTGTTAGCAGAATTCATTTCCTTATGATTGTAGCATTCGTAGCAGCTTCCTTCTTCAAAGCCAGCAACGCAGAGACAGAGAGAGAGGGAGAAAGGATCTGCTGCTTGGAGTCTCTGACATCGGGGAAGACCTGAGTCCCTTTTAAAGGGCTTACCTGATTAGGTCAGGCCCACTTAAGAAATTCTCCCTTTGTATTAACTCAAAGTCAACTGATTAGGGACTTTAATTACATCTGCAAAATCTTGCCACCTGTGCCATATAATATAATATAATCACAAGGGTGCTGGCCCATCACCTTCACCGTTTTCTATTGGTTGGAAGCAGCTCATAGGTCCTACCCACACTCGAGGGGTGGGGATTATACAGGGCAGAACTTCAGAGGGAGGAGATCATTGGGCCCTTTTAGAATTATAGCCGCACTCATCCTGTCAATGGTAATTCTGGCTTAAGTCAGAATTTCAGTACTTGCAAATTTACAACGTAATGTGTCAGTGAGGACCAATAAATGGCCTGGGACCCTCAATTTTTAAGTACTTGGAAATAGGAACTTAGCACCTTGGACCTGGGCCAAGGACACATGGTTCTGGTCCCAGCTCTGCCGCTAACTCATTGCAGCAATTTGGATGAATTCCTTCCTCTCTCTAGGGCTCCCGTTCTTATCCAACTTATGCAGATGGTTGATAGTCATGCCCACCTCCCAGAGTCAGTGTGAGAATTTCTGGATGAGTGTTCTGGTCAACACACACCACCACCGCCCCCGCCTCACTTCAGCACTCACATCCGATGCCTTTTAGCCACACAGCAGTCTCAGCTCGCGTGCCCTGCCTCACAGAGCCACACAGCAGGCCTCTGCAACCACACCTGAGGGCCTCGGCTCTCATGTCCCTCCCACCCAGCCAGCCTTACCCATCCCCATGCAGCGGGCACGCCAGCCATATGCAATTCCACCTTTGCGTTGACACAGGCACGTGGATTTAACATATGGCTGTCCCCTAAGGAGGAAAAAAAAGCAAAGAAAAGCATAACCTTCTAAGGGAAAATGAGTCCAGCACACACCTGTCAGGTTGAACGTGAATTCTTACCCTCCTGACAGCCACCAAAGCAAGAACAAAGAGCAGCGCTCAACCCAACTAAGGGTATCATTAGCTTCTACTCCCTTTGGATTTACGATGACGTTTGGTCCGGAGTGGCACGGAACCAGCTTTAATGCCTGCTGTAAAACTTCGTTCCCAGGAGCCCAGCCATTAAAAGGAGGCTGAAGCCCTGACGGCAGCAGACGAAAGTCCATGGCCTTTTAGGGTGATTCCAGCTTCATCTGCCACGTCACTTTGCCACCACGGTAACCTTCTCTGCTCTGGATATCATCCCTCTTCCTTTTTTCTTTCTTTGTTTTTTAATTGTAGTAAAATATATATAACATAAAATTTACCATTTTACCCATTTTTAAGTGTATGGTTCAGTGGCATTAAGTATATTCATATTATTGCATAGTTATCACAAGTCTCCATCTCCAGAACTTTTTTTTTTCTTTTGAGGAAGATTAGCCCTGAACTAACATCTGCTGCCAATCCTCCTCTTTTTATGCTGAGGAAGACTGGCCCTGAGCTAACATCTGTGCCCATCTTCCTCTACTTTATATGTGGGACGCCTACCACAGCATGGTTTGACAAGTGGTACTAGGTCCACACCTGGGATCCCAACTGGCGAACCCTGGGCAGCCAAAAGGGAACATGTAAACTTGACCACTGCACCACCAGGCTGGACCCTCTGGAACTTTTTCATCTTCCCAACTGAAACTCTGCACTCATTAAACAATAACTCATCACTCCCTCCCTCCAATCCCCAGTGCTCACTCTTCCACTTTCTGTCTCTGTAAATTTGACTATTCAAGGTAACTTATATAAGTGGAATCGTATGATATTTGTCCTTTTGTGTCTGGCTTATTTCACTTAGCATAATGTCTTGAAGGTTCACCCACATTGTAGCAGGTGTCAGAACTTCATTCCTTTTTAAGGCCAAATAATATTCCGTTGCATGGATAGACCACATTTTGTTGATCCATTCATCTGTCAATGGATATTTGTGTTGCTTTTGTCTTTTGGTTCTTGCTAGAAATATTGGGGTACAATTGTCTGTTCAGGTCTCTGCTTTCAATCCTTTTGGAAATATGCTCAGAAGCGGAATTGCTGGGTCATATGGTAATCCTATATTTAATATTTTATGGAACCACCATACTGTTTTCCACAGAGGCTGCACCATTTTACATTCTTCCCAGCAATGCACAAGGCTTCCAATTTTCTCCACGTCCTTGCCAACACTTGTTGTTTTCTGGGAGTTCTTTTGTTTGTTTTATTTGCTTGTTTTTGTTGTTGCTGTTTATAATAGCCGTCTTAATGGGTATGAAGTCATCTCTCATTGTGGTTTTGATTTGTGTTCGTGTCACCCTTCTTGATCCAAGAAAATCTGGCCCCTCTGCTTTGGCTGAGCCCCTTCTCTGGGGGCAGCATGCCCACTGGGCTTGCCCTGGCCTGCTAGGGACCTAGGCCATCTCTTAGATATCAGGTTCCCTTAAGGCCACGTCTAGCCCAGAGAGTCTGCGATTTCACGAGCAGTGCATCCGTCCTCAGCAGGTTGACCTCAAAGAGCGAGTCCCAGTCTTGTCTTGAACAGCTTGGATGGGAGACTCCCGCCAGATGTGGAAATACCCCAGCCGGCGCCTCCCTGGGCCTGCCTCATGTGGAGCCACACATCTGTCGAGAGGTGAAGGGGCTGGCAGCAGCCAAGATTTCCGTGCTCAGCCTCTGTGGAAACGTGCGGGCCGGCAGGCAGCACAGCCCCTCAGAGCAGTGCCCTCCGGGCGCTGTTTTCAACCGCGCTGTCACTGTGCCATCTGGAGCCGAGATGGAACACTTGGATGAGTTTCCGTCTGCTCTGAGCCCACAAGAATTTATATCGGTCAGAAGTGATACATTATAGAGCCCTGTTTGGGGACACAGAGGCTTCCAGGGTATATTTTTGGTAAATTTGATGTATCCTTGATATGCAGTTGCTTAGAAACAGCAATTTGTATAAGGTATACAGTGACTATATTTTCCAAACCTAAAATCAGAAGGCTAAGTCTGGCAAGAATGAGTGTATTTATGGGGACACAGGACATTTCAAATTGGAACTCTACCCAAAAAGCCCAGAGCGATGGCTCCCCAGAAATGCAGGACACCAGCCCACAAACAGAATGTGATCCAGGTGACAGATTTCTTCACCTTCAGTCTCCATCCTAGGCACGAACTTCTGCACGGAGCAGGAATTGTCTTTTTCATTGGATTTCAACAACTCAAGCTACACATAAATACACTCTCACTGAAAAAAAATTTTAAACAATTTTAATAAAGCCAAAATCTTCCTTAACCATTGTCCCCAATTCTAGTCCCATTTCAGCAGTAACTGCTGCCACATTTGATGTGTTGCCTTCTTGAACTTTTTCTATCCATTTACATATGCATATCTATTTGTGACCATGTTATTTTATATATTTTATAATATTTATTTACATAATATATATTTTACATATTTACAAATTGCATCATATTTTTATATTATCTTGCAGCTTACTGGGTTTTTGCCTATATTTGTTTCTGTACTATTTTTTAATCTATATTAGAGATTTTTTCAAAGTCTGAACATGTAGTGCCGTCTTATTATTACTATTATTATCATTATTACAGCTGCATAGTACTCTGTGACGTGGAGATACTGTGGTTGACTTGGCCACGGCCCAGTAAATAGGCATTTAAGTGATTCTCAGCTATTCATTATTATAATCGATGCTGGGATGACATATTTACTCATGCTACTTAGGACACATGTGAAAGTATTTCTTTAGGATGAATACTCAAAGGTGGCACCCAAAAATGATGAAAGAATTTTGCAGAAAGTCAAGTTGCCTGTTGAGGGGTGTGGATTACCTTTGTGTTGGCTGAGAATGAACTGTTTACATACAAAGGAGGTCTCCCAAGTGGAGCACAGGTGGTAAATCCTAATGCCCATAGGGACCACGTATTAAATATAAGTGAGGTGAACCAGTTGAGTGTAAGGCAGTTGGGAGAGGTGGAGAGTATGGTGAATAGCAAACCCCTGTGCCCTTGTGTCTGGGGTGGCCTCTACTCAGCTCCAGCCAACTCTTGGCATATAGGAATAGAGGCTTGGTATTAACAGACATTCCATAAGAACCTAGATTTTTAAAATGTAATAGCTTCTGGTTTTTAAATGTTGGCACTAATTCTATTTTTTAAAAACACTGTGAGGTAAAAAAAAAACGAAAACAAGCACATCTGTAGAGCAGATTCAGTGGTCTGCGGGCTGCCTGCCAGCATCTGACCTCGAGGGAGTTGGTGCCATGGGGAATGGCTACTCTGGACCCAACGTTGACCAACGGGGATGGATGTCCTGATGCAATGGAGGAAGCAGTGATGTTGGTGGAGAGTGACTTTCATCCAGGGAGTCAGGGAGGGGCTGCCAAGCAGAGCACAGCACAGGGCTCAGAATGCAGGGAGACCAGCGCTCAGGAAGTTTAGAAAATGCTCTCCTCTGGATTCTGGGAGGAGGCTCCCTGTTCCCGAGAGTGTGCAAAGAGAGACTGGCTCTCCATCTGGAAGGGATATTGCAGCCAAGATTCTGGCCTTAGATGCGGGCTGGACCAGAGGACAATTAAAGCTCTGTCCAGTCTCGAGGTCACAGTTTATGCTGAAGTTGAACTGTGACTTAATGAGACCTATTACTGGGGGTGACAGAAAGAGCCAAAAGCCTATATTTGTAAGGCACCTATCAAGTGCCACACATGCTGTGGTAGCACCTTCAAGGACATCATCAAATCCAGGCCCCCCAACAATCCCGCGAGGCAGGCATTCACCGCCTCCTTTTGCTGATGAAAAAAATGAGACTTAGAAACCAAATGACTTGTCCAAGATCATGTGACCAACAAGTGGTGGGGCCATACCCTACACACTGGGCCTTCTGGCTCAAAACTCAGTACTCTTCCCATTACGTGTTCTTTACACCATGAGGTCTCTATTTTATTTGTACCACGTGGGAAAGAGTTTAAATGATGATAACTGGCCCATCCAGGCACACAGTGATCTGTCACTTGCAAAACTCTTCTCCACTCCTTTTTGCACTTTCTCGATGAACTGTTGAAAGCCTCAGCATGGCCTGCTTGCATCTCTGTTATCCTGAAACATTCACTCCTTGACATCAGTCAGCAACACCAAGGGGAGCCCCTACACGGGTGCCATTTCTACTTCTGGGCAAAGATCGTCTCATAGTTGGCTCTCAGATGCCCTAACAGGATACATGTGACAATTACAATGTTAGTTTCTAGTTTTCAAGGAAACCTTGGCTTTCATTCTGAGAGCACTCTATCTCTGTAGATAGAAGAAGTCAATTCTTTAGGAGGATTTGGCTGCAGGTAACAGAAATCCAATCACAGAGGTTTAACAACCCAGGGGCTTCATTATCTTAACATATCAGGAAGTCTGGAAGCTGCAGCCAGGGCTGGAGCTGGGACCCTGTGGTGCCATCAGGAGCTCAGGCTCTTCCATCTTCTGGCTCTGCCATCCCTAACCCTCAGCCCTCCTTCTCAGGCTCAAGGACACCTGTAGCACCTCCAGGCCTTTATCCTAGTTTCAGGTGGGAAGTGGAGGAAGGACAAAAGGTAAAAATCATAAGCCAGGTAAGCCTGTTGTTTTTATCAGGAAAACAAACAATAGATTCCCTGGAAGCCCCACCCACTGGCCTCAGTGGCCACCCTCGCACTTGAGTACCAGGGAAATCGAGTCGTTTGAGCTGGGCACATTGCTACCCCTAATAGTGAGGGGTTTGTTAACAAGGAAACAAGGAGATTAGCTGGATATTGGGTAGGCTCCTAGCAGTGTCTGCCATGTTGAAAATGTTCATTTTCCAGGTTATAGTGTATTTGTTTACAAAATGTTTTTTGAACTTTGGCAATAGACCTGGGTCATATCAGCTTGATCACTGAGGAACCCATGGGCTCAACCTGACAAAAGCTTCTGACCACAGAATCCACAGACTATAAAGCGTGGTGGGGACCTTTGCAGTTAGCCGCTGGTCCGTCACCGTAGGGTTGAGGAACAGAGGCTCACAGCAGCTGCGGGCTTTTTCAGAGACAGTGGTGGTTGGTATTTCAACCCATGACTCCTAATCCAGTGCCATGTTCTTTCCCCTACAGCAGGTCCCCTCTCTGAAACAAGTTCCCTCTCTACTTGATGACTTTTTATTTTTCAAAAATATTTTTATTGTAACATAAAACCCAGAGACAGGAAACCATACAAATCAAATTATGTTCTAATGAATAAGATGAACGCTGCCTGGGTCAAGGAAAGAAGAACTTTGTCACAACGTCCTTCCTCTCCCCATAAAAAATTCCATGCATTGTTTATCTCGTTTCCAGGTACTTTTTTTTATAGTGTTCCCACTCACATGTACATCCCAAGATTTAGTTTAGTCTAGTTCACTTTAGAATTTTGATGCGTCTTTAAATGTTTTTAAATCTATATTCTGCCCCATCTCCTTTGTCTCATTACAACTCATCAGTTGATGACCCCCGCTTTTTGACCCATCGCGTCCACAGTCGATTTGGCTGATTGCACACTCTTGTGTAGTTCTTCTCGTTGCTCTTTCCTTTGTATTTCCTGGAAATTGACAGCTGGATCCGGTCACGGGATCAGGTTTAATCCTCTGGGCAAGATTATCAGCAGTGTTTGTCATGACCATGTCTGGTGTCTCTTTGTGACTTTAGCAGCCGTTGGTGTCTGTTTTCTTTCAGTCTTGTAGGAGAAATGCCAGAATCCGTAGTGACGGAAGCTTCTTGGTCCTTATGTCTTCCTGTATCCCTTCTCCCAGGGGATGTTGGGCTCCTAATCCCTGAAGCTTAGAGATGTGCTTGTGAAAATGATGGGCTCCTGTGCCTTCCCTGGAGATTTCTGAGACCGATGTGCTGGTGAAGCGGGCTCTCAATTCTCCTTGGGGCTTACAGGGTTGAAGAAGGATCCACTGGCTTCAATCACTGCACACGTGGGAACGCTGGCTCCCTGTGCGTCAGGAGTCATGCAGTGCTGTGGGACGCACACTGGGAACAGGGCAGCCTCTAAGCTGTGGGTGGGACCAATGCAGCTGCTTATACGGGAGTGCTGTGCACACGTGAGGCTTCTGACACCAAGCATCAATGGAGAAAACCACACTCACCCATTTCATCAACAAAGTCCTCTGATAATGGATTGAACCAGATGAAGACCAAGGGCTCACACCTCCCCTCGCCCTAACAGCACCCAGCCATGACTGAGCCCTGCAACTCATCAGCTAGGTCAGGAGAGAGTAATGATGATGGAAATGGGAGCCAGACGGGCCCACAATATCCTCTTTCCTTCCACAGGGCATCACTCACATGGGCAGACTCTCCTGTGTCCCCACTGTCCCCACTGCTGGCAAAGGATGAGAATAAGGCCCTCCAGGAATAGAATCAGTTGGGAGGAGCAGGGAAGCAATTTGGAGAGAGAGAACATGCAGAGTGAGCCGCATTATGAACAGTGCCTGAGATGGTGTTCTTGAAGTTGAACAAATGTTTGCCCCACTTCCTGTTGTGACAGAGGTAGCAGCTCCCCTGGAAGCCCAGTTTTGTGGGTGTTTTTCTTTCTTTCTTTCTTTTGTTTTTGAGGAAGATTAGCCCTGAGCTAACTGCTGCCAATCCTCCTCTTTTTTTTTGCTGAGGAAGACTGGCCTTGAGCTAACATCGTGCCCATCTTCCTCTACTTTATATGTGGGACGCCTTCCACAGCATGGCTTGCCAAGCGGTGCCATGTCCGAACCCGGGATCTGAACTGGCGAACCCTCGGCCACCGAAGCGGGATGTGCGCACTTAACCGCTGCACCACTGGGCAGGCCCCATGTGGGTGTTTTTCTAGGAACCATTTCCAGAGACTCAGCCCCTCAATCCTACCAATTATTTTTTTCAGCACTGAATTCCCTGTATCATATTGCTTTTTACTTAAAACAGCTAGGGTGTTTCCTTCTACAACTGAATCCGTACTAATACAACTGGATTGGATAAAATCTGATGGACAGGACTGAGCTTATAAGCTGGAGTCATGGGTAATTTTTCCACTACCAATTGGGAGTGTGAATTTGTCAGAGGATTCATAGGGGAATAAAGAAGATACATTTTCTTTGGTGAAAATAGTTCTTATCTTTCCTGATCCTGACATTCTACTTTGAATTGTGTGTATATTCCAAAGAAATCATACTCCTGTTCAACCAAGCACCTAGAACAGAAATGTCAAATCTATTGTGTGCTTGTTGCCATTTCCCATCCTGCACTCGAGACAGACATTACTAATCAATCCTGTGCTCTGCTCCCCTGGGGCTGGATGTGGCTTTATCTATCTCTACACAGCACTTCAAGCAGCCCCTTCTAATTGATTAGATGAGGAAGCAAGGCTAAAGTTGTTTGGTCATCCCTGCCCCAGAACAAAGGTGAGTTCAAAAGTGCCACAAAATTTTAAAGTTTCTCTCTCTTTTTTCCAACAATTTTTTGAATGAATGCCTGTTATGTGTAAGGCTCTATGTCACACGCTTTAGAGAAATACAAAGATGATTTCATTATGGATTCAGAATTGGGAAACTTCTAGGCCACTGGGAAGTGAAGTCATGCACACAATTGTATCACAAGCTATGAAAGGATAACACGGCGATGCACTTAGCGTGTTATGAGGGGTGAACGTTTCCTGCTGGGAGCTGGCGGGGCAGAGCCTTGTAGAATTTGTCAGCTTTAAACGTGTGGCAATAGCGCAACAGAGAAGGGGTGGAAGGAATTCTAGGGAGAGGAACTGCCCTTTAGCTCATTTTAAAAACTTGATGCAGTGATTTGATATACATATGCATTGCGAAATGATTACCACAATAAGGTTAGTTAACACATCCATCACTTCACATAGTTACCTTTTTTTTGGAGGGCGTGAGAACTTTTAAGATCTACTCTCTTAGCAACTTTCAAATATACAATACAGTATTGTTAATTATAGCCACCATGCTATACATTAGATCCCCAGAGCTTATTGATCTTGTAACTGGAAACTTGTACCTTTTGACTACCTTCACTCATTCCGTCCCCACCCCTGCACCCCTGGACACGATCAGTCTGCTCCCTGTTCTTATGAGTTTGGCTTTTCTTTTAGATTCCATAGTGAAGTGAGATCATACATTATTTGTCTTTCTCTGTCTGACTTATTTCACTTAGCATAATGCCCTCAAAGTTCATCCATGTTGTTGCAAAAGGTAGGATTTCCTTCTTTGTTATGGCTACATAATATTCCATTGCATGTGTGTGTGTATACACAATGGAATATTATTCTATATATAAAATATATATTATAATATTATATATATCATATATATATATATATATAATCACAGTTTCTTTATCCATTGACAGACACTTAGATTGTTTCTATATCTTGGCTATTGTGAATAATGCTGCTGTGAACATGGGGATGCAGATATCTCTTCAAGATAGTGATTTAATTTCTTCTGGATATCTACCCATAAGAGGAATTGCTGGATCATGTGGTAATTCTGTTTTTAATTTCTTGAGGAACTTCCATACTGTTTTCCATAGTGGCTGTAACCATTTACATTTCCACCAGCAGAGCACAAGGGTTCCTTTTTCTCCACATCCTCTCCAGCATTTGTTGTCTCTCTTTTTGATTACAGTCATTCTAACAGGAGTGAGGTGATATCTCGTTGTGGTTTTGATTTGCATTTCCCTGATGATTAGCGATGTTGAGCATCTCTTCATGTAAATGTCACCCATTTGTATGTCTTCTTTGGAAAAATGTCTATTTAGTCTCTCTGCCCACTTTTTAATCATTGTTGTTTCTTTGCTATTGAGTTGTACGAGTTCCTTATATATTTGAATATTAACCTTTTATCAGATACATGATTTGTGCATATTCTCTTCCATTCTGTAGGTTGCCTTTTCATTTTGTTGATTGGTGTTTGCTGTATAGAAGTTTTTCAGTTTGATGTAGTCCCACTTATTTATTTTTGCTTTTGTTGCTTGTACTTTTGGTGTCAGATCCAAAAAACTGTCGCCAAGACTAATGTCAAGAAGCTTTTCTCCTATGTTTTCTTCTAGGAGTTTTACAGTTTCAATTCTTATGTTTATGTCTTTAATCCAGTTCAAATTAGATTTTGTAAGTGGTGTGAGAGAAGGGTCCAATTTTATTTTTCTTCATTTGTTTATCTAGTTTTCTCAGCACCATTTATTGAAGAGGCTTTCTTTTCTCCATTGAGTATTCTTGGCTCCCTTTTTGAATATTTGTTCGCTGCATATACATGGGTTTTTTCCTGGGCTCTCAGTTCTCTTCCATTGCTCTCTGTGACTTTTTTTTTTTTTTTTGCCATTACCATAGCATTTTAATTACTACAGCTTTATAATATAGTTTGAAATCAGGAAGTGTGATACCTCCAGCTTTGTTCTTTCTCAAGATTGCTTTGGCTATTCAGGGTTTTTTGTGGTTCCATACAAATTTTAGGATTGTTCATTCTGTTTCTGTGAAAAATGTCATTGGAATTTTGGTAGAGATTGCATTGAATCTATAGATTTGGGTAGTATGGACATTTTAACAGCATGAATTATTCTGATCCATGAACATGAGATATCTTTCCATTTCTTTGTGTTTTCTTCAATTTCTTTCATCAGTGTCTTACAGTGTTCAGAGTGAGGACTAGATTTTAAGTAACAAGGTTCTGAGGCACTGGTTTTCAAACTTGGCTGAAGACTGGAATCGCCTGGCCAGCTTTAACTTCTGTACATGCCTGAGTCTCACCCTCAGAAATTCTGATTTGATTGTTTTGGGGGCCTGAGCATTGGGATTTCTAAAACCTCCCCTAGGTGGTTCTAATGGGTGGCCAGTTGGCCCAGAGCAGAAGTAATAGGTGGGTGGCCTGAGGCCCGATCCAATCAGCACATCTGTTTGTCTGGCCCACCCAGTGTTTTAATTTGTTCCACTGCCAACATTTAAAAATGGAAATTTCATATACATGCGCAAACAAAAACCTGCATTTCCAGCTTTTCCTGAAAAATCGGAAAATCTGGTGCGCTCGCCTGATTCCCATGTGGCTATAATGGGTGGATGTTCAGTAGCTGTTGTCTCCTATGACGGTCCTTCAGAAGCCCAGTCTGCCTCACTCCCCACTATCGTCTTACTCCTACTGCCTCCTCTGGTGGACATTCAGGTTTGCCAATCCAGGTTGGACTCTAGAAGCACCCATTGGACCCGCTCCCTTGCATTCTCTCTTTGGCTCTGTGGCTTGGCTAGAAGACAAACATTTCTTTCCAAAATCTGGTTTTAGATTTTCAAGTTGCAAAACAGCCAGTATGTTGTAAATCTGGGTATCATGCCCATACATCTTAATCCTCAATAGTTACATCCTACACAGTATTGTTTTATAGCAGTTTTTGGGTGTCACAAGACAAATTATGATCCCTTGTTAGGAAACCATATGAACCTCTTGATGGCTCCAACGCCTGGTCAGTTTTCGCATTTGAAATTAATGCATCTCTCCCACGGTTCACCTCCAGGCACCAACTGTTTGCATTTGCATGTAGAATAGCAATGTCTTATGTATTCAGAGTTCTGCACAGTTTAATAAGCACTTCTCCGGGCATTTTATCATAGGATCTTTACAGTAAACTGAACCAAAGCAAATATATTATCCTCAGTTATTGACAAGATAAACGAGGCTCAAAGAGGGCAAGTGACTTTCTCCAGCTGACCTGGCCCTTGCAGTTTTCCTGATTCCTAACCCTGCTCTTTCTACTCCCCCATGCCTCCTCCAAAGAACGCTCCTTTAAGAAATCCCATGAGAACTGTGACCCCTCATTGCAAGACATTGATCTGGAAAACACAAGGCTTTGGAAATGTTCACTCCTGAGGTCACATCTGCTTTCTGACCTCATGCTGTTCAGATTAGATTGTTCTTGGGAAAGCCTTGATTTATCAGAAAAACAAAAGTTACAAAAGGATGCTTGGTACACTGGAAAGAACGTGGACTGTGGAGTCATACGGACCTGGGTTCCAAGAGTTCCCACACCGCACCCCCACCAGCTCTGTCAGGGGGAAACCAGATGCACTCGACTGGCTGAGCATGAATCAGAGCCAAGAGAAGGAGGAGCAGAACCCTGGGAGGAAGGAAGGACATTAACAAACAAACAATCACAAAACCAAGAGGACTGTTGATGTGAAGAGAAGAGGGGCAAGCAGAGAGAGAAAGACAACCTTGATGTCTAGCTTAGGTGGGTGTAGAAGGGCAGGGGGCTACTGGAAGGGCGAGGAAGCAGTTTTACACCATCTTTGGGACTTGGCGTGTATGCACACCAGCTCAGTAGTGGCCTCTCTGGTGTCAGCTGTCCGTTCCCACCCTCCCTTTCTCTAGGAGAATACTTAAGGTGTTATACCTGCTTAGCCGAACTCACCCACTTGCTGGAAGGATGTATAACAAAGCGGAACTAGAGGAAGATATATCAGATTTTGTGTCTAAGAACCTTTTTACTAACGATGCCTCTGGGCTTGAGGGAGGACAAAAGGGTCAGTGAAACTCACCATTTCCGTCATGTCTGCTCTCATGTTTTTTTAAATTGAGTTCATAATAGTTTACATCATTGTGAAATTTCATTTGTACATTGTTTCTTGTCCATCAACACATAAGTGCTTGCCTTCACCCCTGTGCCCGCCCCCCACCCCCCACCCCCCTTCCTCTGGCAACCACTGAACTGTTTTCTTTTGTCCATGTGTTTGTTTATATTCCACATATAAGGGAAATCATCTGGTGTTTGTCTTTCTCAGCCCGGCTTATTTCGCTTAGCATAATTCCCTCCAGGTCCTTCCATGTTGTTGCAAATGGGATGATTTTGTCTTTTTTTTATGATTGAGTAGTATTCCATTGTATATCTATTCCACATCTTTATCCAGTCATTGGTCAATGGGCACTTGGGTTGCTTCCACGTCTTGGCTATTGTGAATAGTGCTGCAATGAACATAGGGGTACATATGTTACTTTGGATGGTTGATTTCAAGTTGTTTGGGTAGATACCCAGTAGTGGGATAACTGGGTCATATGGTATTTCTATTTTTAGATTTTTGAGGAATCTCCATACAGTTTTCCATAGTGGCTGCACCAATTTGCATTCCCACCAGCAGTGTATGAGGGTTCCCTTTTCTCCATACCCTCTCCAATGTTTGTTATTTTTAGTCCTAGTGATTATAGCCATTCTGACAGGTGTAACGTGGTATCTTAGTGTAATTTTGATTTGCATTTCCCTGGTGATGAGTGATGTTGAATATCTTTTCTTGTGTTTATTGGCCATCTGTATATTTTCTTTGGAAAAATGTCTGCCCACTTTTTGATTGGGTTGTTTATTTTTTTGTAGTTCAGTTGTGTGAGTTCTTTATATATTATGGAGATTAACCCCTTTCTTTTGCCAATCTTCTTTTTTTTTTCCCCAAAGATTGGCACCTGAGCTAACAACTGTTGCCAATCTTTTTTTTTTTTCTTCTGCTTTATCTCCCCAACTCCCCTCCCCACCGCCCCCCGTACATAGTTGTATATCTTAGTTGCAGGTCCCTCTAGTTGTGGCTCATGGAACGCCATCTCAACATAGCCTGATGAGCAGTGCCATGTCCGCGCCCAGGATCCGAACCCTGGGCTGCTGCAGCGGAGCGCACGAACTTAACCCCTCGGCCACGGAACCGGCCCCTCAAAAAGATCCTTTTAAGTTCCATGTCAAAGAGTGTACTACCTATATTATCTTCCAGGAGTTTTATGGTTTCAGGACTGATCTTCAGGTCTTTGATCCATTTTGAGTTTATTTTTGTGTATGGCGTGAGATAATGGTCTACTTTCATTCTTTTGCAAGTGGTTGTCCAGATTTCCCAACACCGTTTATTGAAGAGACTATCTTTTCTCCATTGTATGTTCTTGGCACCTTCATCAAAGATTAGCAGTCCGTAGATGTGTGGTTTTATTTTGGGGTTTTTAGTTCTGTTCCATTAACTTGTGTGTCTGTTTTTGTACCAGTACCATACCGTTTTGATCACTATGGCTTTGTAGTACATTCTGAAGTCAGGGATTGTGATGCTTCCAGCTTTGTTCTTTTTTCTCAGGACGGCCTTAGCATTTCTGGGTCTTTGGTTGCCCCGTAGGAATTTTAGGATTCTTTGTTCTATTTCCATGAAGAATGTTATTGGGATTCTGATTGGGATTGCACTGAATCTATAGATTGCTTTGGGTAGTATGCCCATTTTAACTATGTTTATTCTTACAATCCATGAGCATGGAATGTCTTTCCATCTCTTTATGTCATCATCTATTTTTTTCAATAATGTCTTATAGTTTCCATTGTATAAGTCCTTCACCTCCTTGGTTAAATTTATTCCTAGATATTTTATTCTTTTTTTGCAATTGTAAATGTTATTGTATTCTTAAGTTCTCTTTTTGTAAGTTTGTTATTAGAGTAGAGAAATGCAACTGATTTTTGTAAGTTGATTTTGTACCCTGCAACTTTACTGTAGGTGTTAATTATTTCGAATAGTTTTCTGATGGATTTTTTGGGGTTTTCTATATATAAGATCATGTCATCTGCAAACAGTGAGAGTTTCACTTCTTCACTACCTATTTGGATTCCTTTTATTCCTTTCTCTTGCCTAATGGCTCTGGCCAAAACCTCCAGTACTCTGTCGAATAAGAGTGGTGACAGTGGGAATCCTTATCTTGTTCCTGTTCTCAGGGGGATGGTGTTCAATTTTTCCTCATTGAGTATGATATTGTCTGTGGGTTTGTCATATATGGCTTTTATTATGTTGAGGTAATTTCCTTCTATCCCCATTTTGCTAAGAGTTTTTATCGTAATTGCTCTTGGATCTTGTCAAATGCTTTCTCTGCATCTATTGAGATGATCATGTGGTTTCTATTCCTCACTTTGTTAATGTAATGTATCACATTGATTGATTTGTGTATGTTGAACCATCCCTGTGTCCCTGGTATAAATCCCACTTGATCATGATGTTTGATCTTTTTGATGCATTGTTGTATTCAGGTTGCCAACATTTTGTTGAGGAGTTTTGCATCTATGTTCATCAGTGATATTGGCCTGTGATTTTCCTTTTTTTGTGTTGTCCTTGTCAGGCTTTGGTATTAGAGTGATGTTGGCCTCATGGAATATCTTAGGAAGCATTCCATTTTCCCTAATTTTGGGGGGAATAGCTTGAGAAGGATAGGTATTAAATCCTGTCTGAAAGTTTGGTAGAATTCTCTAGTGAAGCCGTACGGTCCTGGGCTTTTATTTTGGGGGATGCTTTTGATTACTGTTTCATCCTCTTTACTTGTGATTGGTCTGTTCAGATTATTTCTTTTTGATTCAGCTTTGGGAGATTGTAAAAGTCTAAGAATTTATCCATTTCTCCCAGATTGTCATTTTGTTGGCATGTAGCTTTCCGTAGTATTCTCTTATAATCCTTTGTATTTCAGTGGTATCCATTGTTATTTCTCCTCTTTCATTTCTAATTTTGTTTATCTGAGGTTTCTCTCTTTTTTTCTTTGTAAGTCTGGCTAGGAGTTTGTCAATTTTATTTATCTTCTCAAAGAAGCAGCTCTTTGTTTCATTGATCCTTTCTACTGCCTTTTTTGTTTCAATTGCATTTATTTCTGCTCTGATTTTTATTATTTCTCTCCTTCTGCTGACTTTGATGGCTGCCCTCATTTTTGCTCCTCATCTCTCACTGGACCACCACATCAGCCTCCTAAAGGTCTCTCTGTCTCATCTTCACCCAATCCATTCACCATGCTGTAGATAAGACAAGTGGTCTCATCCTTGCCCACGTTCTGAAATCACCTGGGGAGATAAGGTAATAGATGAGGGAAGTTGTTGGTTGGGAATGGTTAGGCAGTGCTAGTTATAGGGTTTAGACTTTACCCGGTGAGTAGTTTCAGAAAGGTTATTTTAGCACAGTAGCCCTGAGTATTGACTTTATGTTAGAATCAATTGAGGAACATTTAAGACTCTCTGTACGGGGCCACACCCCGGACCAATTACATTAGGATCTCTGGCGGCAGAACCAGGCATCAGTGGTTAAGGCTTCCCAGGTGATCCCAATTGCATCAAGGATGCAAACCACTGCTTGTAGTTCCAGTGTGGAGGATAGATTGGAAGAGGCGATGCAAAGGAAGAAGCAGCAAGGTAGGTTAAGAGGATGATGCGGTGGTCCAGGTGAGAGATGACAAGGCAGGAACCAGGGCAAAAGGAGTGGAAATAGGAAAGGAAGGCCATGAGCTGGGTTAGGGAAGGAGGTGGCTGGGGCAGGCAGGACAGGGAGGCATCAAGGATGATTTCTAGGGTTCTGCTTGGTCAACTGGTTGAATTTGGCTTCATTACCAAGATGGGGAAGACTGAGAGAGAAGTAGCAGAGTGGGGAGGAGATGCTGAATGTGACAGGACTACGGGACACTCAGGAGGAGATGTTGAATATGTGTCTAAAGCTCTGAGGTGATGCCCAAGGGAAAGAGTATATGGTCCCGCCCTGGACCAGGAGACGAGTTTGAGAGTCCGCAGCATCCATGTAGTAGTTGAAACTGTAGGTGTTGATGAGATGGCCAGGGGAAAAGGTGGGAACAAAGTCAAGAACATCAGCTAAAAAGAGAAATCATTAATAATAGAGTAACATTAAACAAAAAACTGTGACTGAGGCTGAGGCCAAGGGTTCTCATCCCTCGGCATCCTAGAGGGCAAGACAGAGTTGAGAGGAGAACAGAATGGCTAGCCAGAACTGGCGCCTAGCTGAAGCTGCCATTTTGCTTAACATATTGTTCAAATATTTTTTTTTTAAAGATTGGCACCTGAGCTAACATCTGTTGCCGATCTTCTTTTCTCCTCCTTTCCATTCTCCTTTTCCTTCTTCTTCTTCTTCTTCTCCCTAAAGTCCCTCAGTACACAGTTGTATATTCTAGTTGTAGGTCCTTCTGGTTGTGCTATGTGGAATGCCGCCTCAGCATGGCCTGATGAGTGGTGCTAGGTCCGTGCCCAGGATCCGAACCAGTGAAACCCCGAGTCAGTGAAGCAGAGCGCGCAAACTTAACCACTCGGCCACGGGGCTGGCCCCTGCTCAAATATTTTAAAAACACAGTCCCTGACCCCACCCTACCATGTGCCTGAGTTAGGGATGACATCCGAGTTAAGCAAATAAATCTGAATGCAACATCCTGTTCTTGCCACGTGGACATCAAGAATCCCGGTTCATCTCATGGACCTGAAATCGGAAAGGAGTTCAGCCTTATTTCGCAGATTTGAAAACTGAGGTTCAGAGGATGGAAATGCCTTGTCCAGGTGCCACAGTGAGTTGGTGGCAGGGTCAGGGAGTTGGAATCCAGGTCTCCTGCAGACTGTCCACAGCGCCCGTGATTGCTGTTTTGGACATTGCGTCTCATTGTCGCAAAGCCTAGCACAATGCTCAGCATCTTCCCAGGCACTCAGCGCATCAAAGGCAATTTATAAACCTCTCATTAAAGGGATAAATGTTTCAAAAATATCTGAGACCTAACAAAATGGGGATTATTAGGAGGAAGGCAAAGGGTGCCAAGGGTCATCAACTTGAAAGCATTCATTTGGGCACAATATTTGCTGAGAGGAGAATGAGGCCTGCTATAAAGTATATTTCCTTGGTTAATTAACTTTGTCCCCAGGTTGGTCTAACAACCATCAACAGACTGGCTCAGAATGTCATCATCGTCTGGGGTCAGGAGAATTGGCTATGTAAGAGAAAGAGCAGTGGAACCAGAGGCAAGAGGTCATGCCCAGTTCTTCCATTTCCCAGTTTCTTGAGCTCATCAACCCTTTCTGGGTTGCCTGTGAAATGATGAGGTCAGACTAAATAATCTTTGAGATCCTTCAAAACCAATGACATGGTTGATCCATTGCCTTTCCCCAGATCCCCATGAGATAGCTACCGTAAATTCTTTCCCAAACATGGAAGAAGGGCTCTTCTTGCCCAAAGCCTGGCTCCCTCCTCCAGGTGGAATTAATTAGCTATCAAGGCTTGATGTGGGGAAAAAAAGAATTCCATTCTCATGTTATATTTGTTAAAAACACATTTCCATATAAGCACATCCATCTGTCTTTGTGCTTGCACTGAAAGATACTTCTGCTGACAGTTTCTTGGAAAGTTGAGAGAGCAGGAGACCTCTTTTTCCAGTGCTCACCTCGCTCAGGAGTGAGGGTTTGGAGGCCCCATCAGTCTAGTAGACTTCATGGTGTTGGGGCACATGTATCTCCCTTTTTAGATGCTTTCCCATAAATTATATCATTGGGTCCTCACCGCAGCCCTACAAGGTAGATAGTGTGGGTGTTATTATTACCACTTTATTGGCGAGGCATCTGAGGTTAGGAAAGGTTAAGTGACTTGGCCAAGATCACACAGTGGTCACTGGCAGAGGTGGGGCACCAATCAAGGTGCCTTGACCTCATAGCCAACCCTCTTACTCATTCATTAATTCATCCATTTGGCATCCATTTTCTATGCACCTCACATGCACCAAATACTGTGATGGACTCTGAAAATACAAAGATGAGTCAGACATGGTTCCTCCCTTGAGTAGCTCACAGTCGAATGAGTCGGGAGACAGGTCTGTAGAGTATTGATGGCAATACAAGTGCTGTGCTTTGGGAGGAGAGAGGAGAGAGAATCTAACTCCGCCTGGGGAAGCCTTCCTAAAGAAGCAGATGTTAGAGTAGTTTTTGGAGCAATAAAGAAGGGAGAGACCACCACAAGGAAAAGGAACAGCATGGGTAAAGTCAGAGAAGCATGAAAGTTGACATGTTCAGGCGACACTGAAAAGTCCAGTGTGGCTGAAGATTAGGGTCCATGGTGGGACGTGGAGGGAGATGAGGCTGAGGGGTTAGTTGAGACTTGGTAGTGAAGGCCGCCTGGCTGTCTGAGTGGAGCTGGACTTCAACCAGTAAGTGATGGGTAGTTGAGTAGGCAGCGTGTGGATGTTCCAGATTTTCCTGTTTGGCTAATGGTGTGTTGGCTACTGCCTGATACACAGTCACCTACACAGCCTAATTGTCTCCTTCTCCCTACACATGACTGACTTGACCCAATTATTCCAGGGTATTGCTCAATCTCAGTGTAGCTTCCATGAGAGGCAAAAAAAAAAAAAAAAAAAAAAAAAAAGGAGGAGGAGTGGGGGAGGAAGAAGAGAGATGCTTGAGTGATCCAGGAGGCCCAGGCAGGATCTGGCCTCAGAGAGGCCCCTGTGTGTTTCACATTCTCAGAAAAATGTCTGCCATCCTCCTGGCAGAGGCTGAGTGGAGATTCTCCACGCATCGTGCTAGCACAGGTCTAGGCCTGAATGGAGTGAGTCAGTGACCCGGGGCAAGGCTGGGAGCGAGGCGGTGGCTGATGGGGGCATGGGTAGAGGGGGTCCTGGGAGGGTACTCTTCTGGTCAGGGAGATTTTCCTGCTCCTGAGCCTCTCTCCAATCATCAAAACTCCTTGGGTGTCCTCTTGTCCTCCCAAAGACAAAGGTAGGAAAAAGGGGCCTGGTCACATATTAAAGGCAGAAAAAGAACCATTTCAACTCTTGTGTTTCTAACCTTAATTTACAGTTAGCAACAATAACTTCTAACCACAATACAACCTACACTGCTTGGTATTTGCACAGCTCCTTGGCGTTTATACTTTATCATCCAAACTGGGACCTTGGGAGACACTGGGATATCAGACGTCAACTAGAAGTGTTCTGGACACACCATGATCTATCAGTCACCCTAGATATTTCCAAATCCAGCGGTTCAGTAAACCCTCACAGAGTCTGGAGGTGGATCTTACTGTTTGCATTTTCCACTTGAAGAGATACGTGTGTTTCCTGTTAGCTGACTCCTGGGTGGTGTGCTGCCAGCGGGATGGAAGGGGAAGGGGGGCCAACGGAGACTGGGTGGGGTAGCGGCCCTACAGCCCAGCTCTTCTTGGGCGGCAGGGGCTGTGTAATTAGAGGGACAGTACCTGGTGGAACCAGGAAGGGAGCCCCATACGTGAGTGTTGGGGACAAGGCAGGCCCTTCTTCAGCCCTTGTACATCGTCACCTCATTTAATTCTGACATTAGCCCTGCGAGGAGATAATATTTTGCCAATAAGGAAAACAAAGTGCACAGAAATCAAGTAACTTGTCCAAGTTCCAGAAGTGTTAAGAGAGGAGTTGAGATTTGAATCCAAACCGGCACCTCTTCCATCACACTCTGCTGCCTCCACATTGGCACGCCCAGGATGCAGCTTCTCGAGGAGAACTGTGTCTGGTGGTGGCGGCTATTCCTCCACCCTCTTCTCTGCCCCCTTAGTAACCAGCTACAACTTTAGCCCTCAGGCACTTATCTCAACACACCTTGAGTCTAGCCAGAGTTCTGCTAGAAGGAGCCAGTAAACAAATCATCTTTAACCCAACTTCTCTCCTCTGGCAGGGACGCAGCTGGAACTGCAGAAGGTGAGTGAGAAGGTGAAGAAGTGAGTTACAGACGTGATCTCTGGCTGCTTGATTGTGGCTCCGGGACGGCCTTTGGGCCTGTGTCAGCTGGAGCTCCCAATGTAAAGGGCATGGCCCCCTGGCTGCTATCTCCACTTCTGGGATCCTGTGGTTTCCCGCATCCTGTCCTGATCCCAGCTGACTCCACCGGTCTTCTGGCAGCCCACTCACTGCCTATCTTTCCAAGTGGCGAGGCGAGGTGCCCAGCAGCTGTCACCCTTCCCTGCCCAGGAGCAGCAACTTGCACACAAGGCGATGGGGTTTGGAGTGCGTATTCTTTTCAAGCTCTCATGGATTTCATAACATGAGTCTGCATGACACCGTTACCTCATCCCGGATTGCTTGTCCAGGTGGCCGCAGGATCCTGCCAAATTTCCCCTAGAACACTGGGAGTCCTATTAGGTTCCTGTTAGTCTGAAATTTTCCTCTCCTCTCCAGTGAGTCAGCGCCCAACGTGGTCTATTCGCTCGCAACTCAAAGTGTGGACGGCACTGGGACCACCTGGGAGCTTGTTAGCAATACACAGTCGCAGGTCCCACCCTAGACTCACTCGATCGGACCCTGCATTTACTGAGATCATAAAGTTTGAAAAGAACTGCTCTAGATGCCCATAAGAGTTCAATTCCAAAACCCCATCATCTCCTAAGATAAGTTTAATATGACGAAGGACTGACAATGATGGTCAAGGGCTTCCAGATACTATTAAAACACTGCAGCGCACTTTACTACTCAGACTATAAGGAGTTGTTGAGTACTAGTTAGAGAGATGAGTAAAATTGGCCTAGTTCAAGAATATTTACTAAGTTTGTGTTGTAGGCCAAGGCCAAATTATTGGCAGTGGCTGCGCGGAGCTCTGTGTTGAGAATGGGCTTGGGTTAGAGGCTGAAGGGAGGTCTCGTGGGAAGGAGTTGTGATGAATTAGCTGTGTCGGCCATGGACCCAGGGGGCTGGAGCGGCCACATGTGTGTCATGTATTTGCCCTCCCTGTCCCAGGCACTCCCTGCTTTCCCGGCGCTCTTTCTCATTTATATCTCTTGGTGGTTTCTGACTCAGCCCTAGCATTTCCCAGTAACTCCTGGGACTAAGAACAGAGGACCCCAGACCTGAACATTTGGGATAAGGACTAAATCCAGCACCGCTCGCTGCTCTGTAGACAGGGACCCCTCGTTCTGGCCCTCTTCCACCCCAGGCCACAGCTACGTTTCTAGGAACGGAGCACAAACGTGTTACTGAAACGGGCCCCCTGCTGCGCTGGTCCACTTTTCTCCATCAAGGGCTGGGGAGCCACGGTCTTCCCACTACAGGGTCTGGGACTTCTCACAAGTTCCGGAAACTTGTCCAAGTCACAGGAGTGCTACCCTAAATACCACTTTTGCTCAGAACACACTGTTCAAGGTTTTAGGTGCAGTCAGTCACCTGTAGCCTCAGTCCATCCTGCTCAGCCCAGAACTTAAGAGGGGTGAGGATAGTGCTGGGCTGGTATGAAATTTTTTTTTTGAGGAAGATTAGCCCTGAGCTATCCACTGCTGCCAATCCTCCTCTTTTTGCTGAGGAAGACTGGCCCTGAGCTCACATCCATGCCCATCTTGCTCTACTTTATACGTGGGATGCCTACCACAGCATGGCTTTTGCCAAGTGGTGCCATGTCTGCACCCGGGATCCGAACCGGCGAAGCCAGGGCTGCTGAAGCGGAACGTGCAAACTTAACCGCTGCACCACCAGGCCGGCCCCTGAAATCATATGATTGAAGCTTTCATCAGCAAGCATGTCTGAGGCCAAGCCAAGAGGCTCAGAGCTCATCACGGGGCCCAAGGATAGACACATACCTCTTGGTCAGTCGGCCACCCCAATTCTCAGGCCTCTGGGTCAATAACCCTTTTCTTTTCTTTGAAATAAGTGCTTCAGAGGCTTCCAAAACAGAACCTGTGGACACCGAGGTCTCCTTCCTGGGGCTGCCCCAAGCTCCCTGCCTCTTCACAGCTGCCTACAAAAGGAGAACCAATATGTATTGAGTACCTACTAAGTGCTATGCAATTTCATCTACTTTATCTCACACTTTCCAACAATCCTATAAAGTTAATGTCGTTATCCAAATTTGCAGACAAGTTAAGAAACATGTCCAAGGTCACACACCTAGTAAGTGGTGGAACTAGTGCTGTTTGGCCCCCAAATTGGCATGCCTTTCATGTTCAAGGTGTCTGCTGTGAAATTCAATGATCGCCCTGTTGCCAAATCCAGTGGTTACCTCTTAGTCCTCGTCCTACTTGATCCTTTAGCGACATTCGACACAGCTGAGCCATGCCCTCCTTCTTGAAACACTTTCTTCTCTTGGCTTCCATGAAATCTCACCTGCTGGTGTTCCTCCTACCTCATTGGCTGTTCCTCCTCCCTCTCCTTCTCAGAGTCTCTGTTTTCTGCTTAGTCTCTCAACTTTAAAGGACCGAGGACTCAATCCTTGCCCTTCGCTCCTCTCCGCTACACTCCGCTGCCTTTTTCTTCACTACACTCCGCCTGGGTGATCCCACCAACCTCCTGGTTTAAATTCCATCCACGTATGAAGGTTTCCAAACCTGCAATTCTTGCCTTGACTTCCTCTGGGAATCCAGACTCGCATAATCCACTCTCTGACATTTTCTACTTAGATGGTTGATAGGATTATTAGCTTTTCCTCTGAAAAATTTGCTTCTCCTCCAGTTTTCCCCATCAAAGTAAATAGCACCCGGTTACCCAAACCCAAACTCCAGGAATTATCTTTGATCCCTCTGTTTTCCTACGCCCCAAACCCAATCCTTCTGCAAGTCCTGGAACCTCTACCTCCAAAAGATATCCCAGCATCCATTTCTCTCCTTCTCCACTGCCAGCACCCCAGTCCCTGAGCATCTCTTGCCTGGACCACCATGGTGCCCTTAGAACTGGTGCCCATGCTTCTAATCTCCCTACAACCCATTTGTCACACAGTAACCAGAGGATCTTTCTAAAAATATAAATCAGAACAAGTCACTTTGTTACTTAACTTTCCAGTGGCTTTCCATCTCACTTTGAATAAATTCCCAAATCCACGCCCTCCCTCACAAAGCCACATCTGATCTGACTGCTTTCATCCTCGCCTGCCCACCACACTCCAGCCACGCCAGCCTTCCTTCAGACCTCACTGCCACCAAAGAGGTTTCTGCCCCAGAGCCTTTGAACATGCTGTCCACTCTCCAGAATATACTTCCCCTGATCTTCCCAGGTTGGTACCTTCTTGCCATCAGCTGAAGCACTACCTCCTCAGGGCACCTTCCTTGACCATCAATCTAAAGTGGCCACACAGTCAGCCACTGTCACAGCCCTGTATTTTAATTCTCAGCCTAGCACTTATTACGATCTGGTTGTTTTCTGTTCATATATTTGTTGCTTTATTGTCTTAAGTTCTTTATGATGAGTCAAGATCCAAGACCTTCCCTGTCTAGTTCACCGTTGTGTACCTAGGGTCTAGAATGGTGGCCAGCACATAGAAGGCTCTCCAGGAATACTGTTAAATGAACGGAAGAATGAATGCCCACGGAGACAGAGCCCCGGCTTTTGTAACTCAGAGAGACAAAGCCACCAGCAGCCTTTGGAGAGGAGAACGCATGGCAAGCTAGCTCGTTGGGGCTCGGGCACATCAGAGCTGTGTTCGCAAGGAGGGAGGGACTGGTCCGGGGGAGGCTTGGAAACCTCCTCCATCTCTTCAAGGGCAAATTCAAGGGCAAAGTCCATAGTTGGAGTTTGTTTCCTCTCCTGTCTTCTCTCCCTTTCTCATTAATTACAGAATGATATAAAAAAGCTGCACATAATCCCATCGCCCTAACAAAGAATTTCTTTTCACAGATGCATATTTCCTCCAAGTCTCTCTCCATGAGCAGACATAGCTGTCACAAAATAGCGATCATAGAATATAGAGTATTTAGTGGATGTTCTTTGCATTTTCTATTGTGTCATGGACATTTTCCAGGCTACTCCAGATCTGCATATTTTTCTATAATATTAACAATAGCTGGCGTATATTGCGTGTCTGTGATGTGCCAGCTACTATTCAAACATTATCATGGATTGTCTCATTTTATCCTCGCAAGGACCTTATAAGATAGACACTAGTAGTATTTCCATTCTGCAGATGAGGACATTGTAGCACAAAGAGGTTAAGTAATTTATCTGAGGGGCTGGCCCCGTGGCTGAGTGGTGAAGTTCGTGCACTCTATTTCGGCGGCCTGTGGTTCGCCAGTTCAGATCCTGGGCACAGACCTACATACCGCTTAGCAAGCCATGCTGTGGTGGCATCCCACACAGAAGAATTAGAAGGACCCACAATTAGGATATACAACTATACACTGGGGTTTTGGGGAGAAAAGAAAAAAAAAGAGGAATATGGGCACCAGATGTTTAAAAAGAAAAAAATTGAGTAACACAGCCAGGAAGTGGCATTCTGATTCCAGGGCTGAGCTCCTCCCACTATGTTTTACTGTCCAGTGGAAGTTTCTTTATCATCCTCTGGCTCTTGGATATTCAGTTCTCTACTGTAAAATAGGGAGAGTAACAGCACCTCGCTCTTAGGGTAGTTTTTTGGATGAAATGAGAAAAATGTGTAAAATATATGAACAGACAATTCATAGAATTCAAGCAGTCAACAAAAGAATCAAAAGATGCTCCACTTTACTAATAGCCAGCAAAATGAATGTTCAAATAGCAATGAAAGATCAATGACAAATATTAGCAAAGACTTGGGAAAGGAAACCCATTCGCATATTGTTGGTGGGAAAAGAAATTGGTGAAATTCTTTAAATTGCAACTTGGCAGTTGCAAGAGTAAGCATAACCTGGGATCTGGAAATTCCTCTTCTAAGCACGTCTCCTGACAAAACCCTTGCCCATGGGCGTAATATGTATGCACAAGGACACTCGTAGTAGGATTGTTGAGAGCATTAGCTGTATACCACCTAAATAGCTAGCAAAAATAAAATGATTAAATGAACTATGGTACATCTTTACAGTATAATAGACTATCATTAAAAAAGAATTGCATAGATCCACATAAGCTATAATGAAAATAGGTGTCATGAAGTAAAAATGTAAGATTCAGAACATTTTGTGTGTTGGGATCCCATTAAATTTTTTTTTTTGAGGAAGATTAGCCCTGAGCTAACATCTGCACCAATCCTCCTCTTTTGCTGAGGAAGACTGGCCCTGAGCTAACATCTGTGCCCATCTTCCTCTACTTTACATGTGGGACGCCTGCCACAGCATGACTTGGCAAGTGGTACATAGGTCTGCACCAGGGATCCCAACAGGCAGACCCTGGGTTGCCAAAGCGGAATGTGTGAACTTAACCACTGTGCCACCAGGCCAGCCAACATTAAATTTTTTTATTTAAAAAGTTATATGTGAACGGTTAAGCCAAATGTGTTATATACGTATAATGGAATATTACTCAGTTTTTAAAAGGAAAGAAATTCTGACACGCTACAACGTGGGTAAACCTTGAGGACATTATGCTAAGCAAAATAAGCCCATCACAAAAAGACAAATACTGTGATTCTATAGACTAAATGTTTGTGCCCCCCAAATTCTTTTTTTTTTTTTTTTTTTTTGGTGAGGAAGATTCTCCCTCAGCTAGCATCTGTAGCCAATCTTCCTCTATTTTGTACGTGGGTCACCACCACAACATGGCTGATGAGTGGAGAAGGCCTGCACCCAGGATCCGAACCTGTGAACCCACGCCGCAGAAGCAGAGCACCCAAACTTTAACCACTCAGCCATGGGGCTGGCCTGCCCCTAAATTCTTATGTTGAAACCTAACTCCCAAAGTGATGGTATTTGGGAACTGATTAGGTCAAGAGGGTGGAGCCCTCATGAATGGGATTGGTGCGCTTACAAAAGAGACCTTGGAGAGTTCCCTCACGCCTTCCACCTCGTGAGGACACAGCAAGAAGATGTCGGTCTATGAACCAGGAAGCAGGCCCTCTCCAGACACCTAATCTGCTGCCACCTTGATCTTGGACTTCCAGCCTCCAGAACTGTGAGAAATAAATTCCTTTTGTTTATAAGCCACCCAGTCTATGGCATTCTATCATAATAGCTCAAAGGGACTGAGACATATGAGGTACTCAGAGTGGTCAAAATCACAGAAACAGAGAGTAGGTCAGGGGTTACCAGGGGCCCGGGGGGGAGGGAGGAACGGAGAGGCAGTGTTGAACGGACATAAAGTTTCAGTTTGGCAAGATGAAAAGAGTTCTGGAGATGGATAATGGTGATGTTGGCACAACAATATGAATGTACTTAATGCCACTTAACTGTATACTTAAAAATGGTGAAAACAGAAAAGTTTTGTTATTCATTAAAAAAAGTTATATGTAAAATATGTATACATACATATGACTTGACACGTGAAGAAGGAGCTGTGGGAGAATCCACACGATTCTGTTGACAGTGGCTGGGGAGAGAGGAAGGTGTGAACACGTGATGTGAAGGGGAGATTTCATTTTTTCTCTCTATTTAATGACATTCTAATCTTTTTCGTGGAGACTCTATGGGAAATGGATGTTCATCCAAAGATTCCTTCTGTCTTTGACACGTCGAGTGCGTAGCTCAATTGCATTATTTTGTCCCTCGGTCAACCATCAGTGCCTACAAGAGGGCCCTGTAGATTCCAAGGTGGAAATTTGTGAGAAGCTTTTAAATTCATACTGCAAGATTAACGGCTACTTTTTAAATAGTGTGCTTGGAACAGGAGGAAAGGGGATTTTGAACTTGAATTTGCATTGAAAAGTGGGTGGAGAAATGGCATGTGCACTCTGCATGACCTCTCCTTCCTTCCTCCTCTTTCCAGGCCTCTCTCTGTTAGGCTCCTTTATTTTGAAGGGTAGCTGGGGCATGCTAAGCTTTTGGCAGATGGATTGAAGACGGCACACTCTGTTACATAATGACTAACAATAAATGGTTGTTGAATGAAGGACAGAGAGCAATGACAGAAACTAGAACTTACTTCAAAGGAACCAAGAGGTACACAGATCTTTGGCCATGGCAACCACAAAATGCCATCCCGTGGGGATTAAGGATGAGGGTGTTACCTTGGTTACCAGAGTGTAGCTGGGCCATTCTACTCTATGTCATGCTGGGGGTGTCAGTTGGGGGGAAAATTGTCGTCCCTTGTCATCCTGAGGGGGAATATCAAGCAAGTCGGGCTGAGGATCTCTTGTCTTGGAGGAGATGACGGCTGCTGCTCGGGGCTTTCTGCCTGGTGGTGCCCGGTTGGTTTTGTTACTAAAGTGTCAAACATCCACCCAAAGCAGTAGTGGTGACTTCAACCACCTCGTTTGGATTCTTGGAAACCCTCCCACAGGATTGATTACATCATTTGCAGGTCCTAGTGCTGAATGAGAATGTGAGGCCCCTTGTCCAAAAATATATTAAGGATTTCAAGAAGGTGACATCAGAGGATTACACCAAGCACAGGGGCCTTCTAACCACAAGGCCCTTGTGACTGCCGGGGACTCAGGCCTCTGCCATCCACAAAAACACACACTCAGTCCCCATCTTTCTCTGACTCCTCAAGCTCTCATTGTTCAGTTCCTCCCACAGACTCTTTTTAAGCCAGCCCCTCAACCCAACGTCCCCACCTCCCTGACTTGGGTAATTCCATTGTCCTCACCTGGTAGAGTCCTGGCTCTCAGTTCTTGCATCTTGCAAGCTCTGGAACCCCAAGTTTTCCAATTGTTATTGGAAATGCTCCTCTACCTGTTTTCGGAATCAGCCCTGCGGATTGGGGTGAGGAGGGGGTGGGGAGGTTTGGGGTGCTCCGATGGCAGTTGGCTCTCCCCGACAGAGAAAGCTTTCACTAGTTCCTTCTGAATTACCTGAGGGCAACACCCCTCACCACTGACACCATTAACCTTCTTCCAAAGGTAACAGTCTCGTCTCAAAGGATGAATGTATATTTCTTCTAAGAAAATATTGACCCTTTTCCTCGTAACTCTATCACCCTGGCATTTTTGTGCTCAAAGAAACTTCTTTGGCCTGTTTTTATTACACTGAACCCCACATGAGCTGAGTTGTTTTCTCACTGAGCCATCTGGAAGCATTCTAAACAGTTCCTCTCTGATTCCCCAATTTTTCCTTTGACAGGAAGAGGAATTTGAGTTTCTGCCATCCCACCATGTTTCTGACAGGTCAGAGAGCACAAGGAGGGTAAGCTGGACTCTGAGGGGCTACCTCTGGCTGGCTAGAAATGCATTCATAATACCTGACAGATTCCTTATTTATGGTTTTGGTTAATCTTAATCTGGGGCTTCTATCTCACCGCCCCTTCTCCTTCTGCCACCCCTGCTCCTGCTTGCTTCCTTTCTGGAGGAGCGGGGAGCATCAACAGCTCTAAACTCCTATGGATGGAGTCAGTGAGGCCACGATGTTGCTCCAAAGTCCTTTTTCTAGCTCTGGCCTCTTCGCTGCACTAGCCTTTCAAAAATGTTTTGCCTCTTCTCACAGCCTGAACATTTCTCAAAGTCCTTCATCCTACGGAACTTTGTCTCATTCTGCACCAGGTGAACGCCCAACTTCTCCTCATCTCAGAATATCTCTATTTTCACTTCTCTTCTCTCCTTCCCTTTACTGTGCTCAGAAGCCCTTCCGTCTCCTTCAAAACTCTGTTCCACTGATCTGGATGTGGCCCTCCAGTCCCTCCTCTTCTGGATCCCTCCTCTCTGCATGTGAACCCTCCGAACATCTCCCTTCCTGAACTCTCTTTCCCCTCACCCCAGCTCGCCCTTAAGGGGTCAGAGCATCTCTTTCCTTCACTTCGCAGCTCAATAAATCAAACAAATATCCCTCACACTTTGTCTCCACTTCCTCGCCTCCCACACACCCTCAACCCACAGCAACCTGGTTTCCTCCCCACCTCTCCGCTGAAACTGCTTTGACAAAGGTCAATAGCCTCCTTTTGCCAAACCCAGTGGGTGCTTTTCAGCCCTTATCTCGCCTGACCTCTCTGTGAGACTCTTGTGTTAATCACCCCATTCTTCATGAAACGCACTGTCCCCACACCTTTCTCTCAAGCTGCTCCTCCCACCTTTTTGGCATCTCACTCCCCTTTGCGGTTGTATCATCCTCAGTCATGATGACAGCAGAGAGACAACACTGGTAATTAGAGGGAGTAGGTGAAACTTGGGGTCCTGGGGATGGTGCTCACTCAGGAGTGAGAATCCCACTGATTGTTAAGCAAGAGCTTGGCAAACCCAGCACAGAGGTGCCTAAGGAGCTAAAAATGTGTGTCCAGGTGCTCAGGCAAGCACTATGGAAAATTCCGCATTGTCTTTCATGTCTGCAAACTGTCTTCCAATTTCCCAGAATCCTTCGTATCAGGGTGGAGATATCCACAAAATAGACACACGGCTCCGGGACTCAAATGCCATCTGGCTCTATGACACTGAATAAATCAAAACAGTGCAACCTTACAACTCTGAGGATCAAGGGTGAGGAATGATCCGCGTGCAGTCTCTCCCTCCATGCACCACAAGAACGTTAGTCTAGCAAATCTGCTCCTTTCTGTCCTACAGGATTGGTTCCCCACTCTCTGCAGGACCATTCCCATCAGCATACAAACATGCTATTATTCTTCCATTTAAAAAAAATTCTCCTGTCTCCCTTCTGCTTTGCTCCCCTTTGTAGGCAAAGCTCTTTGAAAGTCATCCAAACCTGCCCTCTCCTGTTTCTCTGTTCCCATTCTCTCTTAAATCAACTCTAATTAGACTTCTTCTCCAGTTCCCCCATCAAAAACATTCTTATCACTCACTAGGGACTTCCATGTTGCAAAATTCAATGGTCAATTCCCAGTCCTCGAGTTACTTAACCTATCAGCAGCATTGGACTTAGTATTTATTCTCTCATCTTTGATACATGTTTTTTACTTGGCTTTTGGGTCATCTTACTCTCTTGTTTTCCACCTACCTCTCCAGTGGCTCCTTCTTAGTCTCTTTTGGTGTTCTCTCTCTCTCTCTAGCTCTCTTTCTCTCTTTCTCAGTTGGAGTGGCCTCAGGGCCCCTAGTACTTTTTCTTCTTTTTTCTATCTTCATTCACTCCTTGGTGATCTTATTTTCAATATCATCTCCACACTGATGACTCCCAGATGTTTATCTCCACCGCAGATCCTTCGACAAGCCTTTTCACATCTCCCCTTGGACATCTAATAGACTTCTCAAATTCAACATGTCCAAAATGGACTGTCCTTCTCCCAGTCTGCTCTACCCACAGATTTTCCCATTTCAGTTGATAGGAATCCCATCCTTCCATTGGCTCATGCTAAAACCTTGGAGGCAAACCTGGTGCCTCCCCTTCCTCTCACACTCCACATTCAACTCATCAGGAAATGCTGTTGGCTCCACCTTCAGAAGCTATCCAGAATTCAACCACTCTTCTCTACCTCCCCTACTGTCATCCAGGTCCATGCCTCCATCATCTATCACTTGAGTTATTAAATGGCCCCCTTATGTAGTCTCCCCAATTCTACCTTTTCTCTACCTTTGCCCTCCCATGCCCAGTCTGTTCTCAAAACGGAATCAAAGTGATCCACTATCTCCCCAATTCCTCCACCCTCCAGCCCCTGGCAACCGCCATTCTACTCTCTGTTTCTATGAGTTTGGTCTTTTTAGAGTCCACATATAAGTGAGATCATACAGTATTTTTCTTTCTCTGCCTGACATATCTCACTTACCATAATGCCCTCAAGCTCCATCCATGCTGTTCCAAATGTCAAGATTTCCTTCTTTCTCACAGCTGAATAATATTCCATTATATATATATACCACAGCTTCTTTGTCCATCCATCCATTGGTGGACACTTAGGTTGTTTCTATATCTTGGCTATAGTGAATATGCTGCAATAAACATGAGAGTAAAGATAACTTCTTGATATCGTGTTTTCATTTCCTTTGAATATATATCTAGAAGTGGAATTGCCGGATCATATGGTAGTTCTATTTTTAACTTTTTTGAAGGACCTCCATACTGTTTTCCATAGCAGCTGCACCAATTTATATTCCCACCAACAGAGCACAAGGGTCCTTTCTCTCCACATCCTTGCCAACACTTGTTATTTCTTGTCTTTTTGATAATAGCCATTTGAACAGGTGTCAGGTGATATCTCATGGTGATTTTGATTTGCATTTCCCTGATGCATAGTGATGTTGAGCATCTTTTCATGTGTCTGTTGGCCATCTGTGTATCTTCTTTGGAAAAACGTCTATTCAGATCCTCTGCCCATTTTTTCATTGTATTGTTTTTGTTGTTGTAGTTGTTAGTGAATTGTATGAGTTCTTTACATGTTTCGAATATTAACCCCTTATCTGATATATGGTTTGCAAATATTTTCTCCCATTCTGTAGGTTGCCTTTTCATTGTGTTGATTATTTCCTTTGCTGTGCAGAAGCTTTTTAGTTTGATGTAGTCCCATTTGTTGATAGCCAAAGCAATCCTGAGAAAGAAAAAGCCAGAGGCATCACACTTCCTGGTTTCAAACTATACTATAAAGCTATAGGAATTAAAATGCTATGGTATTAGGGGCCGGCTCCGTGGCCGAGTGGTTAAGTTCACGTGCTCCCCTGTGGCAGCCCAGGGTTTGCATCCTGGGCACGGACATGGCACCGCTCGTCAGGCCACGTTGAGGCGGTGTCCCACATGCCACAACTAGAAGGACATGCAACTAGGATATACAACTATGTACGGGGGGATTTGGGGAGATAAAGCAGAAAAAAAAAGAAGATTGGCAACAGTTGTTAACTCAGGTGCCAATCTTAAAAAAAAAAAAAATGCTATGGTACTGGCAAAAAAATAGACACATAGACCAATGGAACAGAATTAAGAGCCAAGAAATAAACCCCTGCATATAAAGTCAACTAATATTTGACAAGGGAGCCAAGGATACTCAATGGGGTAAGGACAGTCTCTTCAATAAATGATGCTGGGAAAGCAGAATAACCATATGCAGAAGAATGAAGTTGCACCTCTGTCTTACACCACTCACAAGAATTAACTTGAAATGGACTAAAGACTTAACCCTAAGACCTGAAACCATAAAACTCCTAGAAGAAAACATAGGGAAAAGCTCCTTGACATGGGTCTTGGCAACGATTTTCTGGATATGACACCGAAAGCAAAAATCAACAAGTGGGCCAACATCAAGCTAAAAGCTTCTGCACAGCAAGAGCATAAGGACCTTAAAAGTGAGTTCATTCACAAAAATATCTAAAACTAATAGCAACAAATGTTGGAGAGGTTGCGGAGAAAAAGGAACCCTCATACACTGCTGGTGGGAATGCAAACTGGTGCAGCCACTATGGAAAACAGTATGGCGATTCCTCAAAAAACTAAAAATAGAACTACCATACGATCCAGCCATCCCACTACTGGGTATTTATCCAAAGAGCCTGAAGTCAGCAATCCCAAAAGTCCTGTGCACCCCAATGTTTATTGCAGCACTGTTTACAATAGCCAAGACGTGGAAGCAACCTAAGTGCCCATCAACAGACGAATGGATAAAGAAGATGTGGTACATATATACAATGGAATGCTACTCAGCTGCAAAACAGAACAAAATCATTCCCTTTGCAATAACATGGATGGACCTTGAGAGAATTATGTTAAGTGAAATAAGCCAGTGAGAGAAAGATAATCTGTGTATGACTCCACTCATATGAGGAATTTAAAATTATGGACCAAGAACAGTTTAGTGGATACCAGGGGAAAGGTAGGGTGGGGGGTGGGCACAAAGGGTGAAGTGGTGCACCTACAACATGACTGACAAACATTAATGTACAACTGAAATTTCACAAGATTGTAACCTATCAATAACTCAATAAAAAATAATAATAATAATAAAAAAAAAGTGAGTTCATTCATCTTCTATCTAAGCAGTTCCACTAGTCAAATCCTCCCCACACTCCAAAGCAGCATCCACGTCCACTATCACCAGCAGCAAAGCCACAAACCTTCTCAATATTTGGACTCAGTTGCCTTTTGATTTGAGGACACAGGCCAAGAAATCTGAAGACATGTTTCCCTGGGGCCTGAATGGAGTCAGTCATAAGAGCAGATATTCACGGCATTGAGCGCCAGACCCCAAGTGAGAGAGGCAAGTGTATCTGAAATGCAGGGCCCTCTACAGCATGGGGCTGGGAAGAGCACCCTCTTCCCTGGGTCTGAGGGTGGCGCTGCACCTGCTGATGGAACACAGAGGAAAGCACGGTGGTTCTGGAGCCTGTGGCTGGCCACTCCTGCTTCCCAGTCCGTACAACTGGCAGGAAGATGGTTCCTTTCCCCCTGTTCTGCATAAGCTGCCTAAGGATTGCTGTGCTAGTATCTCTGTGAAAGCTCTGAGCCTTTGGAAAATCAGTGCTCCTTGAGGGGTTTGAAGGTGCCGATGCTTAGGTTTATGCCATTGTGCTATCGTCTCTCAGCTCCAAACTCACCCTTCTCCACTCTTTGTGACGCTGGGGCTGGGAGCCTGCAAACCTCATTTTGGCTTTGCCAGTTCGTTTTGTTGATGATAAATGCTGTCCATAGGGGGCGCTAGCGGGAGGGACTAGCTCCTTCCTGTCTGCTTCCCGCTCCTATGAGCCACGTGCCTGGCTTCTTCACCGCCGTGGCAGCAGCTGTTCCCCCTGTAGCAGCCCCTGAATCCGGGTTGCAGTTTCCAGCACTGCAGGACCAGCTTCATTTTGTCCACCTCCGACATATCAGCACCAGCCAGCTGGCACCCCCTGCTTGCTCAGGGATCTGAGTTTTGGCTCCCTGGGGTCCCTCGTTTACATTTTTAAGGTTTAATAATTACTGCATCTTCCCTTTGTTGCCTCTGCTCTAGAAGTTTTGGCTGCTTCCTGTGGTTGCTACCTTTGTCGTTCTTCAGAGTTTTCTTTTAACTTCTTCCATTACCTTGTTATCAATTCTTTACGTTAAATACACACTCTTCACACCTCGGAGGTGTAATTATGGATTGAATGTTTGCGTTCCCCTGAGATTCATATATTGAAATCCTGCTCCCCAATGTGATGGTGATAGGAGGTCTTAGGGGCACTGGGAGGTGATTAGGGCGTGAGGGTGGAGCCTCATGAATGAGATTAGTGCCCTTGTAAAGAGGCCCCAGAGAGCTCCCTCACCCCTTTTGCCAGGAAGCAAGCCCTCAGCAGACATGGAATCTGCTGGCACCTTGATCTTGGACTCCCCAGCCTCCAGAACCGTGAGAAACAAGTGTTTGTTGTTTAAGCCACTCAGTCTATGGTGTTCTGTTATAGCAGCCCAAATGCACTAAGACACGTGGCTTCTGTCTCCTGCCTGGGCCCTGACCGGTGCAGGTGTAAACCGCAGCCTAACTCTTGCTGGGTGTGCAATTGTATTAGTCATCTTGGGCTAGATTATGCTGTGGTAACAAAATAACCCAGATCGCAGTGGCTCACAACAATGGGAATTTATTTCAAACTCATGCATATGGCGGCCATGGTTGGCCATAGCTCTGGGATCCAGGCTGAAGGAGCAGCCCCTAT
The DNA here is from genome assembly GCF_021613505.1 of Equus quagga. NCBI lineage: Eukaryota > Metazoa > Chordata > Mammalia > Perissodactyla > Equidae > Equus > Equus quagga. The sequence goes on along the minus strand of NC_060267.1, from coordinate 70,958,779 downwards.
CAGTGACATCGCCATTTCTGTAGCAGAGGAATAAAGGAAGATGATGGGACAATGAGACAGCACTTGTGCTAGGAAATTGCATGTGTCATTTCTTCCCTCATTTCATTGGCCAAATCAGGTCATAGGGACAAGTCTGACATCAATGGGACAGAAAGTACCAGCCTCCATAAGGAAGGCTCTTTAAGGAAGAGTTCAAATATTTTAAACAATAATACAATCACTCTGTCACAGTGATCTTGAGCAAAATATTTAACTTCTCTGAGCCTGTTTCTTTATCTTTAAAATTGGCATAGGGGCTGGCCCGGTGGCACAGTGGTTAAGTGTGCACATTCCACTTTGTCAGCCTGGGGTTCGCCAGTTCATATCCCGGGTGCGGACATGGCACTGCTTGGCAAGCCATGCTGTGGCAGGCATCCCACATATAAAGTAGAGGAAGATGGGCATGGATGTTAGCTCAGGGCCAGTCTTCCTCAGCAAAAAGAGGAGGATTGGCAGCAGATGTTAGCTCAGGGCTAATCTTCCTCAAAAAAAAAAAAATTGGCATAATTATAGCAACTACCTGTTAAGACTGCCCTTAGCTGTGTGTTTCAAAAATAAAAATAACTGTGGTTTAAACAAAGAAGTTTATTTCACCCTCATGTAAAATCCAGGATGGTGGCTCAAGGATGATATGGTGACTCCTTGAACATCAAGTACTCAGATCTCCTCTTTTTGCACTGACAGTCTCAACAGAGGCTTTCTCCTTATTAACTAAAATGGCTGTTCAAGTTCCAGCCATTACATCCACATTCCAGTCAAATTAAAGAAGCAAAGAGAAAGAACACATCCCCTTCCTTTACTGATACTTCCTAGGTTGCAAAAACCACTTTCACTTGTATTGCACTGAGCAAACTTAGTCACATGTGTGCAAAGTGCCTGGCATATAGAAAGTGCCAAATAATTGATAGCTTTTTATTGTCTTCATTGTGGTGATCCATTGCTAGCAAAGGATTTGTAAAATCTCATGGAGAAAGTCCAGTACAGAATGAACCAATGGCTCAGGACAGAGTCAATGGTTTAATCATGTCTTCTTCTTCTTCTGTATTCTTGATGCTTTGACATCTTGGGGCCTTGCTGACCCTGGAGGGACTGTCCCTCCCAGGGCTAGTTAATTCCTAGAGATAGGAAGTGACTGACCTGGGAGCATGACTTTCCTATGCAAACCAACCAATCCAGAGCCCACACACCCACAGCCTCCTCTCTCAGGCTCCCATGTTCTCACTATCCACCTGCTATCCATCCCAGAGCCGGGTACCAGGCAACCAGGCAACTAGGGACAGCCTCCACACCCTGGAGCCCACTCAAATTATTCCAACTAGCCAATCCTAAACCTGCTTACCCTGCCCTGCCTGTTCCTTCCCATGGAAACCACAATAAAGGCTCTCGCTCCATTTTCCCCAACTCCCTCTGTGACCCTGGTGCACCCCATGTGGCCCTGCCTCACGTGCAGCGCCTGCTTCTAGAGAGCCGTGTGTATAAGTTTCTTCCTCCATGACAGTCATTTCCGTGTCTGCAGGTCTTCCCATCCCCAATTAAAACAAACCCTGGGCACCCTCAAACAAAAGGGCAGGGCAGGAGGCTGTTGCTTGGATCCACTGGGACTCACAGTGAGAGTCTTCAAGGGGCCTGAGATTTATTGCTGCTGCTGGAGATGCCCCCAAACCAGGTGGTTTACAGATTCAGCCGTAGATCAGGGGGCTCAGTTCATCTTGGGCAAATCAACCGTGTTCGTGGCAGTGGTGGCGGCACCCACATTTTCTCTTCCCTTGGAAATCTCTGACGGCTGGCCCTGAACTCACTCCTCCACGGCTCTTGGAGACGGTGACATCTCAACTCAGCAAGGCATGCAGGGACCACCTGGGGGCCTGGGAGGGCGGGTGTGAGGGAGCCCAGAGGAGGTGAGGACAGGAGATGGGCAGCATTTCAGGGTTGGTGCAGATACCCCCTCCTGTCAAAGGGAAGAGGGACCAGCAGACGCCATCAGAAGCGGGGTAGGCCTAGAGGAGGAGCAAGGTCATGGAGCCCTAAGGGGCCAAGTGGAGAACTCCAGATGCTGCAGCCAAATCCCAGGGGTAGCGTAGGGTCCAGGGACCAAGTGTCGGAAGCCAGGAGACTAGTGTAGAGATGAGTGAGGGAGTAATGATAGAGGGCGTAAATGGGATGATCCCTGAAAGCAGGCTGGGCCTTGGGCTCACGGGGACCGGCGAGGTTGGGGCAGCCTGCCATGACACCTTCATCCACGGCCCTTCAAGTGTCACCGGCAGACTTGATGCTCAGAGCACGTCAGCCTCAAGGCAGCTGGTGCACCCTCCCTCCTCAGCACCTCCTCGGGTGCCATATGTAAAGTGAATATTCATGAATTTAATCCATCCTTCTCATTGATACACATTAGCATTTCACACAGGCAGTTTCTGTGGGATGTTCACAGCTTGTAGGAGGCAACAGAACATAGTTCAAGGAGCAAGAACTCACATCGTAAAGACTTGGGCTGAGACCTCTGACCAAGATGTGTTACCTCTCAGACTCCGTTTGTCCCTTTCAGCAGGGACGTCATGATGCCTGCTCCACAGGGCCGCTAAGAGGGTAAAGCAGGTGTCACCAGCAAAGACTCCCTTCCCTCAAAGTCCGGTCAACCAGCTGACCAAAGACCAACTCAGGGAGTCTGGGCCAGCTGGTCGGACTTGCTCCTGGGCGACTGTGCTAGCATGGTGGACGACACAGGTGCTGCTGAGGCCCGGGTGGGGAATGGACACCTGCTCAGTCCTGGGAGCCTTGCTGAGGTTACCCCTGCCTCCACCACGGGCTCGCACCCAGCTGTGGTGTCTTCCTGTGGGGTTTTATGTGGATGTTTGGCTGGCTGACTGCGTCTTCGGCCCAGACCAAGCCGTAATTCCAGAAACGGAATGGAAAAGCCGGGCCCTGCTGACGGTGGACATAGTTAACCCTGGGAACTTGGTCGAAATCACCATCCTTGGACAGCCCCGTGTACAAAACCAAGTGAAGCGCGTGCTCCTGAGCCTCTCGTCCTGGCCCCCGGAACATCGTGCCCGAGTTGTGATGATGGAACAACTTGAGGAGTCCTTGAAGGCCTGTGCACCCTGTCCCCAGACTCCCCAGTGTCCTGTTGCTTAAGTATTGTCGGGAGCATCACGAGAACTGTCCTGCTTCTGCTACTGACCTTCAAGAGAAGCCAAGTATTCGTGGTCTCCGCCTCCTCTTTCCCTGTCTCTCGGGAGGGTAGTGGTTTATTTTGATGCAAACGTGGGTTTGTCGTGCCATTCTAGTAAAGCAATGAATTTCATTTTTGTTCTACGGCATAAAGATCTTTGCTCATTTAAAATTAAGCAAATTTATGAAAGATTGACTATTCATTCATGTCCTGATGTGACAGGTGGGTAAAAGGCTGACAGGTAAAGGTTTTATTTTGGGTTTTTTCCCTCCATTTCTACCATTTTCAAACTCCTAACCTTTTATGATTTGATGGTCAGAGTCAGGCCTCAAGCACAGGGGCAGAGATGCAGGGGCCATCGGCTTTGGGTTTTTTGCATCACACATTCTCAAACTTTAAAATGTGTAAGAATTGGGCCGGCCCGGTGGCGTCGTGGTTAAGTTCGCATTTTCCCCTTCTTGGCGGCCCGGGGTTCACCGGTTCGGATCCCGGGTGCAGACATGGCACAGCCTGGCAAAAGCCATGCTGTGGTAGGCGTCCCACGTATAAAGTAGAGGAAGATGGGCATGGTTGTTAGCTCAGGGCCAGTCTTCCTCAGCAAAAAGAGGAGGACTGATGGCAGATATTAGCTTAGGGCTAGTCTTCCTCAAAAAAATGAAATAAATAAAATAAAATGCACTTTGATTATAAATGATATTGAATGTTTTCCTACTTTGCTTCACATTTTTGTAAAATGCCTTTACATTTTTCTTTATTCATTCTTATCTTATTTCAGCTCTGAAGGTAAGGATTTTTATGATCTGTATAAGCTTTTGTAACAAATAATTATCCATTATAATCAATATTTTCCACCCCTTTGCTTCTCCAACTTTTTGCATATGAAAAATTTTTATTGTGTGCAGTTAAAGCAATTATTGTTCTCTGTGTGAATTCCCCCTCATCTCCACCCTTTACCTTTTTTTTTTTTTTTTTGTTGAGGAAGATTGGCCGTGAGCTAACATCTATTGCCAATCTTCCTCTTTTTTGGGTGGCGAGGCTCCCCAGAGCCCCAGTACATAGTTGGATATCCTAGTTGTAGGTCATTCTAGTTATTCTACATGAGATGCCACCACAGCATGGCTTGATGAGTGGTGTGTAGGTCTGTGCCCAGGATCGAAACTGGCAAAGCCTGGACTGCTGGAGCAGAGCACATGAACTTAACCACTCAGCCTCCCTTTTCTTTTAAGCTTAGGAACTCCTGCTTTTTCTCCTTCTGTAGAAATTTGTTAAGTATTTCTACAGGTTTTTGCTAGTGGGTTTTCTACAAAACCATTGGAGATTTTTGACTGTTAGTTGGAGGAAAAGGGTTATGTTTAAACTTATTCCAATTCTCCAAAAATTATCCCAAATTAAATTATTCAATAGTCCTGCACTCCTTCCATTCTTTACACACATTAATGTGTAGAAGTCGTAACTCTAGGCCCTCAGAATGTGGCTGTATCAGAGGGGGAGCCTTTAAAGAGGTAATTAGGGGAAAATGAGGTCATGTGGGTGGGCCCTTATCCAATGTGACAGATGTCTTTACAAGAAGAGGAAAAAGGGCCACAGATATGTGAGTGCACAGAGGAGAGACCACGTGAGGACCCAGCGAACAGGCGCCATCTGCAAGCCAAGGAGGCAGGCCTCAGGAGAAACCAAACCTGTGGGCTCCTTGATCTTGGACTTCTAGCCTCCAGGACTGTGAGAAGATAAATATCTGTTGTCTAAGCCACTCCGGCTGTTATTTTGTTATGGCAGTCCTAGCAGACTAATACAACGTTTAATATGGAAAAAAAAAAAAAAGACCAATTCAGTCGTTCATTCAGCAGGAATATGAATGAGCAACAAAGACCTGGGGAAATTTCAACGGTCACACTGCTTTCTTCTCCTAACGCTCTACGGGGCCACAGCAGCAAAGGAGGCATCAGGCAGCCACCACGCCTGCTGGGGCAGACAGTGACGTGGCCCTTCGTACTGACAAGGCAGGGACTTCCTCTGGGGAACTCGCAGGGAGGGGTGGGGTTGGTACTCTCAGTGGAGGTTGTCAAGGTCTGATGGTTGGTGGCCCTGGGTGGTCCTGGCTAATGCATCGCATGGCTTTGCTCCCTGAGAGCTGAGCCACTTGAGAAATAGACACAAGAGTCAGCTAGGGAGCCAATTGGCAGCGTTTTGCTGGAAAGCTGGGCTGGAGAATGTAATCCGGACCTGCCCACTCCTTCCCCCCGCCCACCCAGGGGAACCCTAAACCACGGCCTTAATGACAACTATAACCATAATCCTAACCAGAACCCCCCGGCCCCCAGTCTGAGACAACCCTTGGCCTCCCCGGCAGGGGCTCGCTAATGAGCCCACGAAGGAGAGGAGAGCGCACGTGTCCTGTTGCTGGAGGAACAGGTGGGCCAGCGAGGGGCGGAGCAACTGTATTCTTGCCTAAGGAACTGCCTTCCCTGGGGAGAAGTGAGGATGGAGGAGAGAGAAAGGACATTCCCTCCAGGGAGTAGAGTGAGTCTCCTGCCCTCGAGGTCAGGAGAGGAACTGTTGGCATCGTCCCTGACAATGCTCCCGTCCGCTGGGGGCGCGGGTCTGAAGGTGGATTCCAGGTTCACCAGGGAGCAATGGGGACAGCTGGGACAGATGCTGTGGACTGAGAGCAGATAGCCCTCCTCCCAGGAGGCAGGCCAGGCTGGTCCTGAGCACTGAGCCCTGTGGCACAGTGGGGTCGCTGGGTGGAAAGTAGCCGTGTGTGTGTGTGTAAACTAAAAGAGCCCTGTCACTAAAGCGATGTCCCCTGAAAGCTGCCTTCTGCAGTGGGTCGCTCCCCTGACGGTGACTCGGAAGGGAGAATGGCCTCCCATTCTGAGGAATGGCCTGGGGGAGGAGCATCGGCGGCAGCAGTCAGCGACACATGCCTCACCTCTTACTGAGAACTTCGAGGTGGTGCTGGATGAGAGAGCAACGGCAGGTGGCTGTCCTGGAGGTGGCATGGTGGCCTCCACGAGCAGCCAGTGTTCCCTGCAGCCAACGAGCCAGAGGCAGGCATGTCTGCCCTGCTCCTCGTGGGTGGTGGTGAGAACATGCAGGCCTGCCTCTGGGGTCAACACCGCACCTCCAGGAGTCCCAATTTACCAGAGGAGAGCGAACCAGGAAGGGAGAAAGACTTTGTCAGTAGATCATTCCATCTGAATTTTAAAAGAAATCTGACCTTATCTGTAACTACAGCTGTTTCAGGGGTTCATATCAGTTATTTAGTTTGTTTTGGTTATCTTTCCCATTGAAATTAGATTTTTTTCTGATTGTGTAAATAATACATGAAGATTTTTAGTAATTAGAACTATTCATGTAAATATCTGGACAAAACAACGCCACCTAAAACCTCACCACTCTAAGCTAACCTCCACTGATGTTGGTTCTCGCTCTTCTTGCACCTCTTTTTGTGTCCGCAGATGTACGTGTATATGCCAATTTCCATCAATGGGAAGGTACCGTTAGTTTTTTTAACCACCGACACCTTCCACTCCCGTCCCCCCACCGGATCCACACCCCGCAGGCAATCCTTGCTCACAGCCTGGTTTGCGTCCTTCCTGTTTCCCTCACCCATGCAATCCTCAGTCTGCTGTCTGTAGCCAAATACCATTGGTCTTCGTTTTAGAAAATGCCATCACCTGTTTCCTTGCATCTTGCCTTTGTCTGCCAGCAGCAACTCCTGGAAATCCCTCCAGGTCACCTGAAGGGCTCCCACTGTTTTTTTTATTTTTCTCCCCCTCTGCTCCCCGAAGCCCCCAGTGCATAGTTGTATATTCTAGTTGTAGGTCTTTCTAATTGTGGCATGTGGGACACCGCCTCAGTGTGGCTTGATGAGCAGTGCCATGCCCGCGCCCAGGATCCGAACCGGGTCAACCTGGGGCTGCCAAGCGGAGCGCGCGAACTTAACCACTGGGTCGCGGGCCAGCGGCTCCGACTCTTTTTAAATGCCTGCTTACTATTCTATGGTAGGTGCTGTTAAGGTGAAATTTCCCTGCCCAGTCTGCAGGGACTGGATCCTTGTGGATGCAGAAGAGCCTCTGACGGGCCCTGGGAAGCCGGGCAGGGCAGCGGGGGGCGGGGATTTTGGAGACCGAGGACCTGGTTTCCTTAGAGCGGGGTGAGAGTAAACCAGGAAGGTCAGGGGAAGAGCCTTTTAAATAGAGATGGTGCCACTGCTGCTGCTGATGCTAATGACTTATTTTTATTTGTTGGTTTTGACTTTCTTACTGACTTTGAGTTTTCTTCTAAGTTTACGTTTTCAAAAAGCAGTGCCTTCCGTGGTTCAAAATATCAAAGGGTATAAAGGATACACAGTGAAAAGTCCCTTCCCGCTCCTGTCTCCCAGCCACACAGTCCCCCCCTCCCCCGCCCATAGAAACCCACTATTATTGGTTTCTTGTGTAGGTACTTCGTCAATTATAACCAATTTTCATTTTCTTTATTCCACTTACTCCTCCTGCCACAGTAAAGTAGGTAGTAGAAATCAGCACGTGTTACAGACGAGGAAGCTGAGACCCCAAGATCCAGAGATTGAGCACAGCCTGGACTGAGACCCCCCTCTGTCAGACCCCAGCTCCCCTCAGCTGGGCTTTCTGTTCAGTCGACTGTCCCGCCCACGTCCTTGTGGCTTCTGGAACACTTCTGGAGAAGCTGGTGCTTGTGCGGCTGGGCCTCCTCTTGCGTCTTCTCTCCACCTGCCCGGGGCCTGCCGCCAGTGCCTCAGAACACAGGCTGGCTGATCCTGCGTCTGCTTTGTTGCCTGGGCCGGGGAGCCTTCCCCGGTGCCCCTTGACAATAATCCCCCGATGCTTGGTTGAGAGAGATCGCCTGGGCGTTCATGGGCTCCATGCATCTGATCCTCACCATAAGCTCATGAGACAGGCACCAGGAAGCTGAGCGAGGCTCAGAGAGGCCAAGCGGTCCGCCCAAGAACCCACAGCATGCATATGTCCCGCTGGGACTTAAAGCAAGGTTTTCTCATACCAGTTCCTCTGCTTGGTCCGCCGTCCCAGGCCGCCTGTGTAGATTGCCATTCCCTTTGCTTCCGCCTCAGGTGTGCAGACGGGGTTATACAGAGGTTAAGGTCACAGGCTTGTGATCCACACACTGGCCTCGAGGCCTGGCTTTATCGTTCACCAGCTCTATCATTTAGGACACGTTCCCCATCTCTCTAAACTTTGCCCAGCTGAAAAGTAGAGATGATAAAGTTTGACTCATAAAGTCCTTGTGAGACACAGCACACAATGAGAAACTGAGACCACGCACACAGCCTGCTCATCCCAGGGCGTGGCTGAATATGAGCAGAGAAGGCTACTTATGAGGATCTTGAAAACTCACTTGTTAGATCTGGTTCTCCTCCCCTTGCTCCCAGGAAAGAGAGGCCTAGGCTCACCAGTTTTTGAGTTTGGGGCAGCGTTTTGCACAGAATGGTTGACATTTTGAGCTGGGGCTCGAAGGATGACTAGTCAGGCAGACAAGGGAGAGGCTGCCAGCAGCAGCAGGTGTGAGCGAGCTGGGGTTTTCCCAGAGTGATGCTCTTGCCTTGTGCCTGGACCTCACAGGTGGCCCGTGGGGGCTCGGGGAGAGATAAGCCTCCAGAGATAAAGAGGGACCAGACCCATACGGGGCGTAAATGGATAACAAAATTGACTTATGGGTTCATGGTGGGGATCAAACCAGACCTCTATGTCTGAGGCTATTTTAGGCAGGATGGAAAACAAGCGGAACCTCCGGGGTACCTCCAGCTGCCCCACACCTGATTGGCAGCAAGAAGAACATTTTGTTGTTGGATGAGCTCATCTGTGTTTCTTCCCAATTGCAAGTTTTCCTTATGGATAATTCTGGTTCCTCTAGATTTATCAGTCTAGTCTTCCCACTGCTAGGATAATTTCAGATAAAGATCTTTCGTGAATTTGGGAGTGGAAACACTTAGGAACATTCAGTTGTAAAATCAGAAAGGTTTTGATTCTTGGGATAAAGGATCAGACAAGAAAATAAGAAGGCGCCGGCCCCGTGGCCTAGTGGTTAAGTCTGTGTGTTCCACTTTGGTGGCCTAAGGTTTCGCCAGTTTGGATCCTGGGCGTGGACATGGCACCACTCGTCAGGTCATGTTGAGGCGGCGTCCCACAGACCCCAATTAGAAGGACCCACAACTAAAATACACAACTATGTACTGGGGGGATTTAGGGAGAAAAAGCAGAAAGAAAAAAAAAAGAGTTTGAGACAATAGTTTCCATCTCAAAAAAAAAAAAAAAGCAAGCAAGAAAACAAACCAAAAACTGCCTCTTGGCTTGGCTTGTCTGCAACACCGCAAAATAAATGGCCGAGTTTCTTCCTAAAACCATGGAAGAAAAAAATTCTCTAAAGTTTATATAGAACAAGAGATGGTACACAGAAAATAATAACATGGCAGCCAGAATTTCTAATTTTACGTATATAACATGTCACTGGCACTCGCTTTGTGTAATATGCCATCTTGATTGTTTAATTTTCATGAACGTGAAAATATTTCTAAGCATAACCTAGTTTCCCCAGGCCTTGCCAACCTGTGGGTAGTCTTGAGGTTACAGTGAATAGTAATAACTCAATTTTTTCAGTTTATGCCTGTGGAAAGCAGAATAATGTGCACCTCCCCCCAAGATGTCCACGTCCTGTCCCCTGGAACCTGTGACTGTGTCAGGTTAACTGGCAAAGGGGAATTAAGGATGCAGATGGAATTAATGCTGCTAATCAGCTGACCTTAAAATAAGGAGATGATCCAAGTGGATCCAGCGTAAGCACAAGGGTTGATAGGAGGGAGACAGGAGTTCAGGGTTGAAGAAGGAGACGTGACGATGGAAGCAGAGGTCTGAGTGACATGACCACAAGCCAAGGAATGTGGGCGGCCTCGAGGAGATGCAAAAGACAAGGAAATGGATTCTCCCCGGCAGTCTCCGGAAACAAACACGGCCCTTCGAACACCTCAACTTAGCCCTGTGAGACCCTCTGACCTCCAGCACTGTAAGAGGATAAATCTGTGTTGTTTTAAGCCAATTTTGTGGTGGTTTGTGGCAGCAGAAATGGGAAACTAATGTAATGCCCTTACTGGCGGAGCCCTTTCCACCCCCCGAGCCTCACTGTTTCTTCTGGACAGAGATCCCTGGGCTGCCTCGTGAGAACTCACAAACACTCCCCCGCCGTCTTCCACTCCGGCTCCCCCGGGGATGTGTGAGGCCTGCGCTGCCTTTGGGTCATGCTTTGCCACTGCCGCAGGTGTCCCCTGAGAGCACCCAGGCCCATCCCCAGGGACACAGAGCATCAATTGCTTGCCCCCATCCCTGCTGTCCCCATCGCTCGAAACCCCGCTGTGGTCCATCAAGAGTTAGAAGTCTCCTCCCCCTACGTCGTGTTTCTCTTGAGCGTCTGGTCTCAAGGGAGTGCTGCTCGTGTCCCTGTGCAACACCTTCAGCCTGCATCCCCATCGCCTCAGGGCGCAGTCTGTGGGGAAGGAGGGGCATCTGTGCCTGCAACACCACGCTGGCCCCACCCCGGCCATCTGTCCTGTCCTGGCTCTCCCCCAGGTTCTCGCTGCAACCCGCCTGGCCCCTTCAGCCAAGCACCCTCACATCCGGGAGCTTCCTGCACACGCACCCACTCTTGCCAGACGTGCCAGATGTGTCTCCATCCCTGCTAAGGCCGCAGAGATCCCCTCCATGACCACAGGAGAGCTTCAGAGTTTTACTTGCCCCCACCCTGCTCCCTAACCCATGTTTCTAGAATCCTGACTTCCTTCACAGTGAACTCAGCCACCACGGGAGTTTTCAGGACCTTGGCCTGCCCGTCGGGAAGAGCCACTGAAATGCTTTACTCCTGGGATGGAGACAGGGCGGGGTGATCCCCCATCCCACTTCCCCTCTGCAGCTGGGCACGCTGAGCTGAGAGTCAGCACCCTGCCCAGGTTTGTGCCTCACAGACTTATTTGCAGGCCGGCCCTGGTGGCCCAGTGGTTAAGTTGGGGGTGCTCCTGAGTCCAGTTCCTGGGCGCAGACCTGCACCACTATCTGTCAGCAGCCATGCTGTGGTGGCAGCTCACATACAAAAAGAGAAAGATTGGCAGTGGATGTTAGGTCAGGGTGAATCCCCCTCACCAAAAAAAAAAAAAAAAAAAAAAAGATTTGCCAGGCTGTCTCCTTTGGGGTGAGATAAAGCTGTGTCAGGAACTAAACAGCATCCCTCCCAAACCCCCAGCCCGCCGCCACAAACACACTTCATCACTCCCTGCTAACTTCACCCCCAAAGCTGTTCAACCCTCATCCCTGATGGCCATCAGGAGCAGGCAGTGGGGACTGGGACCCCATCCCAGCCCCAGGCTCTCAGGCGGGCCCCAGGGGCCTGGGAGCAGTTGCGTGGGAGAGGGGCGCTCCTGCAAGCTGCGTCAAGGCCCACCGATCAGACCCTGTCTCTGCAGCTGAGTCTCCTGTGGAGCTCATTTGCATAATTTGGTTCAATATTTACCGAGCCAGCCTCATTTTCTGGGCCGTCTCCACGGCTGACAGCTGGCAAAGCTGCAATTACGGCATTACCCGCACACAGGGAAGCCCAGCGAGCACGCGCGCCAGGAGGAGCCTCCGACACGCGCGTCCCAGGGGAGCCCCGCTCGGTCTACCCCAGGCTCTGCAGCTGGAGCTCTGCCTGGGCCACATCTGCAAGGCAGGCTCCACCCGGACGCAGCGACAGCAACCGCGACGGCCACAGCGGCAATAACGGCTCCTTTGTATTTAGTTAATCATGACAGCTGAGCGCTGGTGGTGGCTTAGGTGCGGGCACCGGGCTAAATTCTCCCCAGGGAATCTTTCATCCTCCAAGCAGCCCAGGAGGGAGAGCATCAGGACTGTTTCAGGCCACTCTTGAGACAAAATGAGACTTTCTTACCCCAGGAAGAGCCTTAGCTTCAGGCACAGCTGGATTCAGCATGTGAATGACATCGTCAAGACTCAGTTTTTCTCCAGGGAACTCCTGGCTCCACGCAAGCGTTTGCACCCAGGAGGCTTCCGGCAGTAGCGACTCCAGCTCGGCTCTCACCCAGGTCTAGCGGGTGGCAAGTCTGAGGCCGTCGCCAGAGTCCTGACAGTCACTCGGAGTGACAGGCAGGGCAGTGCCCCTCTCGAGGAAAGCCCTTCCCTGGTGCAGAATGGGAGGAAAGGCTCTGAGAGCACCCAGGTTCCCACGGCCACCGAATCTCCCGCCTAATGCGGGTTCCTTCAGGGCTGGGACCCATTCCGCTTACTCCCCAGCACCCAGAAGGGTCTCAACATTCCAGGCTTTCAATCAATAGCCACTAGTCGAGGCCGGTTCCTGCTTCTTGAGGGAGGGAACATATTTGAGGCTCAGTTTCGACAACCAGTAAGTGTAGATAAAACTAGCCATCCCAGTTTTGTGTGATGATTGAGAAAATAGATGGACACATGCCTAAAATTATAGGCAGCACATACAGGGGCTCCATAAAGGATGGAGACTTCACGAGCTAATCGGTTTTCCAGTTGAACTTGGTCACGGTAATCCAACCCAGACGAACGAGGATTTTCTACGGACTACTTGTATCTCCAGATACAATAGTTTTAAAAAATAACAGTACTAATCATTTTTTGTCATGGTTGCCACTTACAGCGCACCTTTACAATAATGCTCTCATTTGATTCTCTCTAAACATCCATGCAAATTAGATGATCGTAACTCATACTTGCTGAGCGCTTATCCATGCCAGGCACGGTTCTAGATGCCTTGCAACTATTAATTCCCTTTATCTTCATAAGAGTCCTCTAAAGTGGATGTTATTCTTTCCACGTTACAGATGAGGAAACTGAGGCACAGAGAGGTTAAGTAACATGGCAATGGTCACACAGCTGATAATGGCAGAGACTCAAATCATCTGGCATCAGCCCACCCTCTTTAACCACTAAGCAAGATGCTGTTCTAGTTGGTTCCATGAGAAAATGAGACCTGGAATGACGCAAAGGTCTCACAGGAATTAAGTGGCAAAGCTGGGGATGGAGAGCGATAATCTTTTCCACATCCCAGCCAGGAAAGCTCGGTGTCTCTCTTTCAGTCCATAGTATAAATAGAGTGCCCTCAGAGCCCCACAGTTTTCAGTGGGCAGCTGCCCACGGGGCTCAGGACCAGAGCATAGATACACAACAGGTATCTATGAGGTATGTGGGGGTGAGGACAGGGATCCCTTTAACTCCTCTTTGCTTCAAGCTAAACCTGCAGGGCCAGTGAGCCTGGGCGACAGGTGGGTCAGACAGAAGGGGCATGCTTGTGGGTAGCTCCTGGACAGCAGGGCCAGGCCTGAAGCAGCTCTGGGTGCCCAGGTACAGCGCCCACCCCATTCGCACAGGTAAATGTCTGATGGGCCAATCCAAACAAACAGTACTGAGCAGGGCCAGCAGGAGCCGTCTCCACATGCCCGCAGAGGCAAGCAAGTCAGCAGCCCACATCTGGGGCTGCCCACACACACCTGGGGAGCGGGTGCACCTGCGTGGTTCACGGCCACCAAACCTTTGTGGGAACAGCAGGCAGTAAGCAGACAGGTCAAAAGTTTACACCTAAGAGTCCAGATCTCTGGGATCCTAACTGCAACGTGGTGTCTTGGATTTGACCTTAGAACAGTGAAAGGACGTTAGTGGAAATCCACAAAAAGTCTGTGGTTTTGTTAACAGTAATGTATCAGTGTTAGTTTCTCAGTTGTGACAAATGCACCACAGTTGTGTAAGATGTTGACATCAGGGGATGCAGGGCGAACAGTATATAGAAGCTATCTGCAGTATCTTTTTCTGAAAATTTAAAATTATTCCAAAAAAGTTTTATTAAAAATAATTAAAAATTCTCCAGATATTCCAACTCCATCACGTGCTGTGCAACCTTGACCAAGTCACTTAAGCTCTCTGTGCCTCAGTTTCTTCATCTGGGCATACAACGTGGGGATATCAAGGTTCTTGCCTTAGACCATCAACAGCATTTAGCCAAGGCTGGCTCTATACATACTCAATAAATGTTGGCTCCTATTATTATCCATACACTCTGCCAACTGCTACAAACACCTAGGGACCGCGCCCAGGTCCCCCTTCGTGGAGGGACTTGCTGCTGAGAGCAGCCTCGCCTGAGGTCACGCCCTTCCTGGGGCAGCCACACCTGGTAACCCGTGAGGGGGAAGGGAGGTGGTACGAAGGCCCAGCCACTTCAGCCAGAGGTGGGACAGCTCTGCCAGCAAGGCTTGCTCCAGGAGTCCCTGGGGACTGGCCGAGGCTTCGCCAGGCCCGCATCGCAGTTGACCTCTTCCTCCGGCCGGTTTCCCCGGGGGTGTTGATCCCTAATAGCTCTGAAGGTAACAGTGTTAGATGCTTAGACGGCTGTGGCTAAGCACTACAGATGCCCCTACAGAAAGATGATGAACAGCTGAGGCCTGGTAACAGATAACGGAGCCAGGACTGGAAGCCACAGGGCCTTTTCAATCGCATACAAGGAAACTTTCATCTTCTCCAGAGGAAAGGGGGAATGAGGCCGGGACAAACCCCAGATGTAACAGTCTGAGAGTGGCTGAACTTCAAAGACAGTTAACTGCCCAACCAGGGCCCTGTTAGGATCCAGTTAGGGCCCTGGGATCCTGACCAATGGGAGAGGGATATCTGGGTGGACACCTCTGACACTTTCAATTCCCCAGACTCCCCTGAACCTTCTGGGCCAGAAGCAGGGTCCAGCTGCCTCCCCCCCAACCCCCCCACCCCCTCCAGGACAGTCCAGAGGCCTCTTCCTGCAGGCAACATGTGCCCCTCAGGGCCCACCTCCACACCCTCTCCCCTTTAGAAATCCTTACCCTCCCCAAGGAAAATAATGCTTATATTCCTTTTACTCATTTCTACAGTTTCACCTTTCACATTTAGGTCTTTAGTCAACCAAAGATAACTGAAGACACACAAACGTATAATAAGGCGATTTGATTTTCGTCCAGAGAGAAGCCAGTTTCCCCAACACCGATTACTAAATATTCCATGCTTGGTCCACTGATTCTGCTGTCACTTCTCCCTCATATCCTATACTCCTAGATCTGCTTCAGGATTTTCTGTTTTCTTCCGTTTGTCTGCTTTGTTCTCTGCTCCTTTTTTTGCCTATGGCTTTGTGATATGTCTTAATAATGGGTGAGTGAGGTAGGCGAAAATAACAATTATGATCATTACAGAAGAGGACACGCAGGCTTGGAAAATTTCAGTGAGCTGTCCAAGATCACATGGCTAATAAGTGGCCAAAGTAGGATTTGAACCCACATCTGTATTATTTCAAAGACCAGGCCATTTCCACTCCAGCAGCTCTCCTCAGACGCGTCTCTTCCCAGGAAGGAAAAGGGGTTGGCATGGTACTTTGATCGCTTTAGCTTCCTACTTCCAGCCTCACAGGAGGTCAACGGCCTTCCCAGAAGGAACTGACATTTCCTTTTGGCACCTGGAACCAACAGGGGAAGCCACATCATCTGCCACTACTGGCTTCCCTTGGGAGCGCCCAGCAGGGCAGAGGGAACCAGTCCTGAGCTCAGGGCCCAGAGAAACAGGCCCCCTTCTGGGCTTCCTGCTTCCTGTACCTTGGCTACAAGGAAGGCCTGAGGAGCCACATAATTATCTTTACTTTTTTGAAAATAGATCTGACCCTATCTGTCTCTCCTGCTAAAAACAAAATAAACAAGTGGCACTACACCCCTCCCACTGCCCACCAAGGAAAGACAAAACCTACAGTGGCTCCCCAGTGAAGCAATAGGCTGCACACTTGTTGTTTTGGTTTTCCTTTTTAGCCAATAACTCGCTTTTTTCCTATAATAGAATCATAGGCAGAAGCCCCAAATGAAAGACGTTAAATCGTAGCTTTAAGGGCAAGCGGCCTGTTCAACCTCCTCCTCGTGTCTGGTGTACAGTAGGTGTTCAATAAATATTTATGGACTTCATGAAGTAGGCCTTGAGGCCTGTGCATGGAACCCGGTTGGCCATCCACTGACCGTGAGCTCAGGTGTGAGCCTCCAGTATGGCATTTATGCCCCCTTATAAATTTGGCCCCATCCTAACTTAACCTCCCACCTCCCCGACCGATGCCTGAGCCACACCAACAACCTCATCATTCCCAAATTTGCTGGGTTCTTTCTCACATCTGTGCCTTTGTAAAAGCTGTTCCTTCTGCCTCGAATGCGCTTCCTCTCATTTCTCCTGCTGTGTGAACTCCCACCGAACCATCACAGTTCAGCTCACATATGCCCCGCTCCATGAGGCCTTTCTCAATTTCCTGCCAACTCCCCTGTAAGACCCATCGGCTATGGGACTTTTTCTGGCATGGGAAAGCTCTGTCCCACAACTCCTCAGGGCAGGATTCGAGCCCTTAGTCCTCATCCTCAGGCTAGTGCTTGGTCTGGCTCTTAATGCTCAACAAATATTATGTGAATAAATGAATGAATCAATAGCACAATGTCAACACAGGAATATGGAGACACTAGTCAACCCATTGGAGGTCCATCACAGGAGGAGTCAGCCCAGAGCAGCCCTCCCAGATGGAGCAGCAATGGTAGACACCTGGCAATGTGTGTCAAGCCCCAAGAAGGTGGCTCTATCTGTGTTGCAGGCTGGCAGAGGAAGGAATCTATGGGCTGGGTGCCCACCACCTACAGCTGAGAAGCAGCAGCCAATCAGGAGTCAGCTCCTGCAGGGGTAGGGACCTCCTCCTGCCCGAGGACTCCTCTTTTCCAGCACTCACGCCTCCCTCCCTGCTCACCCCAGACCCCAGCCTTGGAGAAGTCCCTCCCACCGCCACAGCCTCCAGACAGCCCTGGGGAAGAGCCCCCAGCACAGCGCCCTTTGGAATCTTGTAGTTGGCAGTTCCATGGGCAACACCCACAGCCCCTTTGGTCCCTGAGAATTGCCTGAGTCCCCTTCCCAGATGGTGATCCTTGTGGAGGTCTTGGGTCCTGCCTCATTCATCATTCTATCTGCTGGCGTGAGGCGTGCCTAGCGCTGCGCTTTGCTTTAGGGGCTCAATGAATACAAAACAGCCAGCAGGTGTCTGGGAACACAGAAAGGTCACTGGAACCATGAACAAACTCTAGCCAGGCCCAGAGCGGGGACAGAGCCATGAGGAGCTACACTCTAATGGAAGACGTGGTAAACACGAGGACAACATGACAGCCTATACACAGCGATACACTTTCACTAAGCACCGACTGCATGCCAGACACTAATTGCCATCATACATGGCAACATCTTGCTCCTCAGATTGTTGACGGGCGAGTATGAACATCTCCACTTTTTAGATGAGGAAAGTAAGGCTTACAGAAGTAAAGTGACTTAGCCAAAGTTTCGCAAATGACTGTCAGAGCTGCAGTTAGAACCCAAAGCCCTCTGCTGCAGGAACTTTGAAAATAAAAGCCACTCAGTGAGCTTGTTTTTTCCACTGGGGGAGGGAAGCATCAGGGAAGCCTTCATGGTGTGATCATTAACCAGAGCCTTGAAACCCCTTATCACTGGGTTTATTTATTCAACAGAAATGTACTGAACACCTGTTAGGTGCCAGGCAACTAAGGATACACAGGAGACTGAGAGACGGACCTGCCCGAAGGAGCTCAGCTCTAGTGATGGAAAAAGAAATGAGACAAAAAACAAAGCTTGTGTCAATGGCAAGTTGACAGGTGAGTCCATGAGAGGCTCTCTGTCCAGTGTAGGGGATTACGGGAGGTTCCTGGCTCAATGTAGGGGATCGTGGGAAGCTCTGTTCAGTGTGGGGGGTCATGGGAAGCTGCTAATACTGTGTGGGGGATCATGGGAGGCTCCTGGTCCAGTGTGAGGGATGATGGGAAGCTCTCTCTCCAGTGTGGGGGATCATGGGAAGCTCTCTGTGCAGTGTGTGTGTGTCTGTGTGTGTGTGGGGGGGGGGGGGGGTCATAGGAAGCTCCTAGTACAGTGTGGGGGATTGTGGGAAACTCTTGGTTCAGTGTGAAGGATAACGGGAGGCTCTGCATCACTGTGGGGGATCATGGGAAGATCCTAGTACAGAGTGGGGGATTGTGGGAAACTCTTAGTCCAGTGTGAAGGATAATGGGAGGCTTTGCATCCGTGTGGGGAATCACGGGAGATTCCTGATCCAGTGTGGGGGATCTTGCAAGGCTTGGGGAAGAGGGCTTATCTGAGCTGAGTCTAGAAGGCTGAATGAGAGAACCAGGGGAAGAAGTGTCGAGAGAGACCCTAGAGCAGTATGAGCGAAGGTCCAGAGGCCAGGCCTTTTCCCTGGGCCCTGAGCACAGGTTTACAGAGAGCCATCTGTATGTGTGTGTGTGCGTGTGTATGTGTGTGTCTGCCAAGCTCACAGCGGGAAATTTATGACTCCTACATCAGTTCCTGGGATTAGCACAAATCCAGCATTGCTCAGAATTGCATTGAGTAGTTCAAGACCATCAGCTTTGTGAAGTCATAAAGGGACACAGGAGGTTGCAAAAGAATTCCAGGCCACAGGGAAGGAAGAATGGCCCTTTGGAATGAATTGTTTCATTCCCCCAGCTACCTCCCCCTGCCCGGGGTCTGCGGCGCCTCTGGCCAAAGAATTCACATGGCCAAGTGAGGGCCAATGCTCCAGCTGGAAGTTGGCACCTGGACTGGGCCAGGGCCGGACAGCGGGGAACAGGGAGCCTCAGGTGGTGTGACACGCTAGCCCGGGGAACCTGTAGTGACCTCATGTCTCCCTCACACCTCCTCGGAGGGGGCCGAAGAGCCAGCCTTCTCACTGCATGAAGGCTCTCTGCGTGGGTTTAGAAGGGGAGCAAGGCTGATTTTTCTCAAGGGAGGGACTTCTCCGCCCTCACCCCCCTCCATGTACAGTAATATAAACCCCAAGAAGAAAAAACCCCATCTGACTCCAAACCCTATGAGCTTTCCCTGTGCCCCTCCCTCCAGGCATGTCATAGGAGGGCAGAGGTCCAAAACCACCACAGATGGAGAAAATCCATGTCTCCCCAATCCCGCTGGTGTAGACAGAAAATTGGCACGAAGGGGCCTTGGGGGTGGCCTGGAGCGAGGTGTGAGTTCCCACCCTGCCTCGGCTATGCTCTAGTCATGAGAACTTGGCCTGCGGCTCGCCCTCGCTGGGCCTGGGCTCTCATTTGCGTGGCAGTTCTTCGGGAGGATTGTGACTCAGTGCAGATCCAGCTGGGTACCCGCGGTCCTGAGGCTGTGGTTCCCTTCCCCCTTCCCCGCCCCCCTCGCCCAAGCCTGGGGAACAGGGTGCCAGTGTGGGCTGGGTTTTCCAGAGCAGCATCTTCCCTTCCTCCCCGAGCCTGGTTCCCCACAGGCTGCCTCAGCTCTATGACCCAGAGATGCTGGTGCTGCCTCACCTGCCTGGGTCCCCACTCTGTGCTCCCACCTGAAACGCTGCATGGCTTCCCCTCACCACAAGGGGGCGTCAGGGCATGGTGGAGAGCACTGTCCCTGTCCCTTTCCCTTTCCAGCCCGTTCTCTGTGGGGTCCTGGCATTTCCCCATCACTCTCTTGGGCTTCCATCTTACTTTCCCTCTATGTCAGACCAGCCCTCCTTCCACCCCAGCCCTGTAGGCAAGCCTTCAAAGTGCGATTCCTTCGAGTTTGCTCGTTAGCTCTGGGTGCTCAGCTCCTGCCGGTGCTCCATATGGCAAGTTTTGCTCTTGGCTTTGACACTATGTCCACAAAACAAATGTGCAAATACATAATTATGGTCAGACATGCACCCTTCGTGCACTCCAGGCTCAGGAAGTAGAACAAAGAAGCCGTCCTCGGCCAGCTCCTGGGCAGGAAAGCCTTCACAGAGCCTGTAACTTTGAAGCAGGTTTTAAAGGTTGAGTAGGAGTTCACACGAGAGGAATGTGGGAGAACTTCTGGGCAGGACCAGCAGGTGTAAAGGTGTAGAGGTATGCAAAGGCCTGGATCATGAGGTCCTGCTGTATGGGGTGGGGAGGGAGGAAGACAGGCGGAAGGCGTCAGTTGGAGCAAGGGTGTAAAGGGAGTTGAAAGCCAAGCGGACGAGTTTAGCGTTATCCTGAAAGTAGGAATGGAGGGCCGTGCGGCAGTGGGCATCAAACAAACGCCAGGTCTCTGATACTCCAACCGTGTCCCCAGCAGACAGGAGGCAACACCCACCAGCGCCCCAGTGACCTTCCCAAGGAGTATTTTCAAGGTCACCTAATAAGTGTAAAGTGGAAAAACCATCCCTAACACAGCAGTTCTCCAACTCTCTGGTCTTAGGGCTTCTTTTCCCTCTTAAAAATTATCACGCCGGTTATATCTATCAAAATTTACTTGATTAAAAATTAAAATGGAGAAATCTAAAAAATATGAATTCATTTAAGAAATCCGCTACAAGTTAAAAACTTTTAAAATATTTATGAAGAATAATCATTTTTGAAAAACTAGCGAGAAGAACGGTGTTCCATTTGATTTCTGCAGCCCTCTCGTCTGGCTCACGGAGGACGGGTGGAGTCCGCCGCTGCTGGTTCAACTGCTGTGCAGTCACACATCATGGAGCCTCTGGGAGCTCCACTCTGCACCTGCAGGCTGGAGTGAACACAGCAGAGGCCCAGCGCTATGATGAAACAGCTCTGACCTGACAGACCCCCGAAAGTGGTCCTCGAGCCACACTGTGGGGGCTGCTGGTCCAGCAACAGCCAGGCAACCACCAGAAGAGCAAAGAACTGTCACAACAGCAAAGAGGAATAAAAATAATCACAGGAAGGGCAGACACTTAGCCTGGGGATGTGAAGAGGCAGGGAAGAAAGCTGGGCAGTGTCACCTAGGGTGACTTTGGAGGCAACAGACACAGGTTTGCCTCCTGGCTCTGCCACTTAGTAGCTGTGCAGCTTTGGCCTGTCGACCTCAGTTAACCCATCCGGCAAATGGCAATGATGCTAGGACAGGCAAAGCATTTAGCACAGGGTGAGCCACCTGGGCTCGTCAGCTCTCCTCTCGGGCCAGAATAGGACTTGGTGACAGCAGCATTTGTTCAGTAGCTATGAGATACATGTAGGTCTAGGGTAGACTGCTTTTGCTTCTCTAACATGGACCAGATGTGGACTCCAAATGCAAGAACACTGCTTAATCCAAGGCCCCGGTGTCATGTGACTGTCAAACCAGCAATTTCAAATTTAGGCCACATTAACAGAGGTATCGCACAGAGAACAAGGGAGGTGAGAGCTCCTCTGATAGTTCATACTGCTCAGACCCTTCCTCAAGTATTGTGTTCATCAGGATGAGGAAGAGACTCAACGACACAACTCATTCCAAATTAGGGATTATTTTCAGCATCAAGACTTGGTCAGAGGGTGGGAGGTGGTCAGGAAGAGACACAGTCACTCTTCTTAAAGAACTGAAAGGTTGACACATTGGCTCAAGGTGACCCCCCAGAAGTGAATTACAGCCTGAAGATGGCCTCTCCAGAGAGGAAGAGGGCAAGGGGAGTGTGTGAAACCTGAGAAGTCTGAGCTGGCAGTAATGAGTGCCCCGTCACTAGAAGGGTTCAAGTGGAGGCTGGAGCTTAGGCATGTAAGAGGTGCTGGGCTGGATCACCGGGTGGCGCCCACAGGCCCCTTCCAGGTTGGAGTTCCTGTGCCTCTGGCTGATTGGAAAGCCTGTGAGAGGAATTCAAGGAAAACATGGAGTAGAGAATCCCATCTGGGTGGAAGGGCCAGTGGGCATCCTGGCAGGCAGGCTGGCTGGGTTCTCTGCTAATCTGGTCTGAGATGTGGCTGCCGATTCCTCGGCCTTCACACAGACAGGAGAAAGCTCGGCACTGCTCAAACAGTTCACAGAAATTAAAGCTTCCCGTGCCTGGAATGGCAGATGTTTGACCCATGCTGCCCGCCTGAGCAGGAAGCCCAGAGCCTCTTGAGGACTCTGAGGTGACAACAGTGGAGCAGGGAGGACAAGGCCCCCAGAGATCAGGGGTGCACTCAGTGCTGCTGACAATAACTCAGCCACCCCCTCAGTCCTCCGGTGCAACCTTCTCCTCACTGCAGAAGGGTGGAGAACTTCGCCTCCCGGACTGCAGGGCAGGCGGGCAGCACCCACACAGGCACACCCGGCCTTGGTGAGGACGCTCTCCAATCCGCTCCCACTGGACCCCCTCCCCTTGCAAGCTGTGAGGTACGCTCTGTTTGACAGACGAGGAGACCAGGACAGAGGCAGAGCGATGGGTGACAGAAGTCCAGGCCTGAGTCCGCGTCCTGATCCCCAGTCCCTCTGACCTGGCCTCAGCATGGGCCCCTTGGAGCGCAGCTCTTGGTGTGCTCTCCACCCAAGTCTCAGATGTAGACCCAACTGGAATGTGTCAACAGAATCCCACTGTCTCTACCAGCCAGCTCACTGTAGTACGTGTCAGGTCTTTCAGAATCTGGCACAAAGGTCCCTGGGCATCTTTTCCTCTTGAGAAAGAAAAACAAAGCAGCCTTCAGGATACTGTTCCTTTTCTCTCAACTTCTTAGTCGGCTTTTAGAACGGAAGGGTGGCAGGAAAAGCCTAGAGCCCCAGGAAAGACAACAGATGTGATTCCCAACTCTTCGTTCATTGACCGTTTGTCCATCCAATGCAGACGGGGCATTGTCTAGCCCTTCACTGGGTTCTGAGAATATAGAGATGAAAGGCACAGCCGTTGACTCTGAAGAACTCTCTCACTCACCACCTTAGTTTAATGGATTTTCACTTCTATGGGAGATATTTGTTTACAAGCAGCTAAGGAAACAGAAGTCTCTTACGCAAATTGGAGGGAGAAGAGGGTCATGGGAAAGCTTTCTGGAAGAGGGACCTTGTGTGGTTTTGGATATTGAAGAATTAGCAAGATAAAGGAAGTGGGAACAACTCCAAACCAGGTGCCTGGCCCTTGGGGATTGCTCGTTATCTGCTAAATATATGAATCAGGGAAGCAGCATGTGCCAAGACAAAGACGTGACAGAAAACAGTTCTTGGGGGAAGCCCCAAAAGTCCAGCGCGTGGGCTGCATTCCCCTCCACTGCTCTTCTCCTCCTCTCCCTCACCCTACTAGCACCTAAAACACGTGGTCCCCAGGCCCAAGGAGAAGGTAACTGGGAAACCTCACCCAGCATTTTAACTCACAACTTCAGCGTTTATATGCTACGAGACTGCAGGGCCTGTAGAGGCTGATCTGGTGGCACAGCAACTGGAACAGAATAAATAAGGCTGCCTTCTCTCGTGGAGAGGTGCTGTTACTGGAGTGCTAAATTCAGACTCAATCATCTAAACACATTTTTGCCTCCATTTAAATCTAATGGAAAAGAACATTTAAAACATTACTGCTCCAGGGACCAGCCTGGTGGCACAGTGGTTAAGTTTGCACTCTGCTTCGGCGGTCCGAGGTTCGCTGGTTCGGATCCCGAGTGTGGACCTACGCACTGCTTATCCAGCCATGCTGTGGTAGGTGTCCCACATATAAAGCAGAGGAAGATGGGCACGAATGCTAGCTCAGGGCGAATCTTCCTCAAAAAAAAAAGTAAACATTACTGCTCCAGCTGTGCAAAGACAGTGGCTGACCAGAGTGGCAGCTTGGCACTCACACAAGAAAGGCAATGGAGTGCCTGAGAAGTCTGGTTACATGAGGGAAGGTGACAAACAGGTAAACAGACTGAGCAGAATGGGCGCCAACTTTCTCACTGTCCCAGAAAGGGGTCAGAAACGTGGAAGGGAAAAGCTGGGGTGACCCTTGTGTCGAAGGTCTGGGTGTGAACTCCGGGGTCTGGCATCTATACTGAGACAGAAATGCAGATGTATGCATGCGCGCGTGTCTTCAGAACCGGCCTAGGAGCGGCGACTCCAGGAGCAGTAGGCACGCAGTGCCGGTTTCTAAGTACAACCTGCAGGAAAGGGAGCCAGAACTCCTTGGAGAAACGGCGAATTCCAGGGCCGGGACACAGAAAGTAGGAGAGCCTGGAATATGTTACTGTGCCAGAAAGTAAGGAAGTCGTCAAGAGTGAAACACAGAAGCCAGCTGTAAGGACGCAACCAAATGGTAAAACCTGGGACAACTTGAGCATCAAAACACCGACAATAATGATTATATACCACTGAGTAAAATGGGAATCTGAGGTCACAGATGCAAATTATAAATGGGAAAAAGAGAAGGCCATAATACAAGCGAATGCTAACAAATGCACAAGAAATTATGTCATTTGAAAATCACCACTTGGCAACCATCTTAGTAATAATTCATTCAGGCAAGAAACATCAGTAAATACTAAAACTAATGGGCAAACTTTTGATGAGAAATAGGATATTTGCAGTCTCAAAATATCTCCATATAACACACTTACTAAAATACAAATGGACAGTCACCGTTCAGTGGAGAAGCCTGGCAGACACCACCTTCCTTGAATGATCAAAGTGAACACTACCAGTGATGGACAGGCTGACACCCTGTGCCACCTCATGGGATGCAGTGGAAAGAGCACAGCAGTTATCTCCATGGTATTTCTTCCTAAAATGCCTAACTAGAGTCTAGTCACAAGGAAACACCCAAGATAAATTGAGGGACATTCTGTCAGACAGCTGTTCTGTAATCTCACAAGAACATTAAGGTCATAAAGATCAAGGAAGGCTGTGAGAGAGTATGGACTGGAGAAGGCTGACTAAATGCAGTGTGTTGTCCTGGACTGGATCCTTCTGCTGTGGAGGACATAACTGGGACAACCGCAAAACTTAAACGGGCTGGGGGAGGGGGAGAAATGGAAGCTCTTTGTGCTGCTCTTGCAACTCAAGTTAGAACCTGTGTAAGGATGAAAACATTGTTAATGCTCTTTGCAGAAATGCAAACACGGTGGAAAAATTATAGCACCAAAGTAAAAGATAAAAAAATATTTTACAATTAAAGTAATAAGTTAAATATTTTTTTCTTCAGATAATTTCCTTAGAACAGGAGACAACATAAAAATTAGTCAAAATGTGGCCAGATAAGCAGAAGCAGGCCTAACGGACCAAAAAGAAATGTGAAAGCAACCAAAAACCAAACCACCTCAAATAGACTAAAATGCTAAACAGTTGCAAAAATCACTTCAGGTTCAGAAAAACATTCAAATCTAAGAACCCTAACCCCAGGCTGTTCTAAGGCACAGCCCCACCAGG
The DNA here is from genome assembly GCF_021613505.1 of Equus quagga. Classification (NCBI taxonomy): domain Eukaryota; kingdom Metazoa; phylum Chordata; class Mammalia; order Perissodactyla; family Equidae; genus Equus; species Equus quagga. The sequence continues at coordinate 70,933,381 of NC_060267.1, read as the reverse complement.
TCTCCACTCTCATCCAATTTTTAACCAATACATTTTGAGATAATTTATCAAGTGTTCTTCAAATCTGCTATTGCAAGGCAAGAAAACTCAGATTGGCTTCTATAATTTACAGCTGTACACTTTAAAAGAGCAGTTTTGAGACAATTTTGGCCTTGTTATAGAGATGGAAGCTGTCCATAACCAAACCCAGGATCCACAGCAAACATCCTTTGAACCCTAGGTGGCAATGCAACAGGCAGTACCCAGGTGTGGTGGACACATGCCTAAGTGTGGAAGCTGTCCACAGGCAGGAAGCCCATCTAGAGCGCCAGCACGAGTGTAGGACAGAGCCTCCCAACATCTTCAGCACAGCAAACCACTTGTACAAAACATTGGGGAGAAAAGACAGGCTGCTTGAGGCTAGGGTGAGGAGGCCAGCTTCGCCAGGGTCCTGAAGACCACCCATGGGCTGGAGAGGATTACTATCTATAATTCATTCCGAGCCAGGTGGGAAAGGGTGGAGAATTCAGTTTGAGTGAGACATGAGGCAGAAGTCTGTGATTTTCTCATTTGTGCTCTTGGAAGACAAATTATGCTATACCTGTTAAAGGACCCATTACTCTTCAAACGGTCTCTGTCTATTACTTCAAGCTCAACGGCAGAGACCACGTCTCCATTCATTTTGGAATCTGCAGCATCACGAGGCAAACTTGCCACCACTGATGTTTCTTTGGTCCTTCCAGCCTCCTCTCCACAGTGAAAACCCTACTTGAGGGACCACTGCTTTCGATATCTAACCACATCATGACAGGGAAGGCCTTTTACAACCAACTTGTCACTATCACTGTCCTGTAGCTCCCCAAACATTACTGCAGTGTTGTGTCTTTTCCCTAGCGAATTCAAACGTTTGCCCCCTGTCTCGTCACCGCCACTTCCATCCTCCTATCCACAAACTACCCACAGAGTTTTGGAAACTAGTCAGCCACCCAAACAGGTCCAACTGCTATACTCCTACCTCCAGTGTTCCTCCCACTCTCTTCTTCCAGCAGTGGTTAAGATGCTGAAGACTGATCCCAGGGCCCAAGGATTCCCAGATCAGTCCCGGATCTGAATTTTTTGTTTTGGTAGATTCATCACTATGCCAGGTGCTTTTGAGAGTGTGCTTTGTGCTGAATTTCATTATCTTACCATAAGAGCAAGGAATAGTGCAGCAACAGCAAAGAATCATTGCAAAGTGGTACTTTGGATACCACACACGCTAGGCTAGCACATCATGCACGCACTGTTCCTTCCATGACAGTGGAGATGTGGGGGTGACACCACTCCTCTGGAAAGAGCCTGTGATGGTCACACGCAAACCAAACTGAAGTGAAGAGGCCAAGATGCCAAAAAAGGAATAAAAAGCATCACATAATTGAACAGATGATGGGCTAGTTGCAGTTTAGAACAAGGGGGGGCAAACTTCTCCCATAAAGGGGCAGACAGTAATTACTTAGGCTCTGCAGGCCACGGTCTCTGCCGCAACCAGTCAGCAGCAAACCTCTGTAGCACAAAAGGAGTTAGAGACAACAGGGAAACGAAAAAGTATAGTTGTGTTTCAATCAAACTATTTACAGACAATGAAATTTGAATAATCATTTTCACATTATAAAATTCTTCTTTGTTTAACCATTTAACAATGTAAAGACCATTCGTAGCTCATGGACCACACAACAGGCAGTGAGCCAGCCTGGGCTCATGGGGCTAAACTTTGCCAGTCCCTGGTTTAAAAGAACAAAGCAGACATGGGAGGTCAACTGAGAGGACATGTTGTGCCGGAGCCTCATGGCTGGGGAACTCACCAATGTATAGACTGGGTCAGGAAGTACTTACTCCCTGAAACTGCTTGCTTACTTTTGGTTATTTCCTAGCAGTCTTAGGCTGGCTGCTGTAAGACAAGAAGCACAGGAATAATGGGAATTTACTAAAATCTCTAAAAGCCCCCATGAACCCTGATCAAGTATCCCATCTCTGTGTTGATGTTTTGGTTGAGAAAACAAACATCCCAATAAAAGTGACCTACTGCCTGGCCTCCTATATGCTACATTCACCAATTACTGAAAAAACAAATATCGGTGATAGAAGCGTTGTCAACTTTCAATCTCAGATTCCATATGGCAAAATCACTTAAAAAAATGAGAAATGCAATGTTGGATGTATTGAAAATATTTTATAATTAATTCTCTAGAATCCTAGCCATCTAATACAGGAAAAAATTATATGGTGGAACATTTCAGCATTTTTAAACAATGTAAAGACATATTTGACTAGAGGATGGCAATAAGAATTTAACAAATATAAACTTAAGCTTCCTCACATTTTCCATACAGCCACTAAACAATAAAAATATTTCAAGAAATAGAATATCTCAAATGCGAAATTCCAAAGTCAAATAATAGCCACTTACATTAAGAGATTTACCAAAACGGTTTGTAAATTATAACAGCAGAAGGTCACAAAAAGCCTGTTTCTTTCATAGTGTCTTGCTGATTCTTGAAGCAGATAAACAAGGTACTGTAAAGAATGGACAAAACTCGGCCTCAACTGTCTTCCAGTAATTATTAATCCTACTATTTGTAGTTTTGTCCAAAGACAAAAGCTCCATGCCACCAATTCCTGTTGTCACTTCCCAGAGAAAAGAGGCTACCGTTTTTGTTACTTTCCTTTTTCACTACGCTCTGGGCAGTCAGGTAGCAGATAAAATGTCATAAAATAAATGAGAGCATTCCATGATCTGACCAGAAATGCCACCCCTCTTCCCAACTCATTGCTCTGCCTTGAAAGAGAAACATTATTTACACATCCTCATTTTATTCTCCTGAGACACTGTGCATGATCCATTATAAAATATACAGGTAATACAAAGTCCAAAGGCCTGCCGTGTTTATGGAATAAACACATGAAGATTAAACCACATGATAAACACTGTGGGGAGAAATCATGGTTTCATTTATTTTCATAAGAAAGAGGTTACGAGTGCATGATGTAAAAGCTTGAAAGTTGTCACTAAACTGTGCTGAGGATTATTCTGAGAGATTATGCAGGAAGAAATCTGTGCAAATTCATCTTTTTAATTCAGTATCAGATGATAGGAAAAAAAAACCAGTATTACTTCTTGAAATAGTTTTTGTTCATATTCAGAAAACAACTTTGAAAAACTGAACAGGCAGAAATCTGCCCCCTCTTTATGATCAAATAACAATGTCAACGAAGGAGACTGCAAAGAAAAACTGAGATGAAAACATCCAAACAAAAGCCAACACTGCTATTAAGATTTTTCTTTTAATATGTCATGAGAGATCTTGATTGTATATTTTCCAAAGTACTTTTCCAGCCGCATCTCCCAACCCTTCCAAAAGATTCTGCCAGTCTTTCAAAAGCAATAAAAGATGCTGGATTATATAGTTCTGTCCACTTCTCTTTATGAAAGCAATATAATCCTAATGACTTTGATGGTCATACATTCTTATCTAATAAGGAAAAACATTTACAAATATCAGAAACCCAGTTTTGAAACATCTGCATTAATTTTGAACTGAATCAGCATTCTGTGGGTTTAAAAAAAGGCAGCAGTTTGAACTGACGACTTGCTGAGGAATACGTTTCTGCTGAGGAACACGTTTCTGCCGGGGGGAAGGGGAGGAGGGAGCGTGAATGCTGCGTTTCTCCATTGGCCCCAAAGTGCTAATCTCACAAAGGGATACATCAAAAGCAAACATGCAAGGGTGGTTTTAAAACTTTTACTGCAATATAACAACGAAGTAAACAGGAATTAAGACACCTACCAATTTTCCCCAAAACAAACCAAAAAAATGTAAACAGGAAAATAACTCTGCCTATACTTGTACAGCTTCTCAAATCATGTTAGAAGGGTCTCACCATTCGATGATCAAGAAATTTTAAAATAGCAGGAATTATTTTCATTTTAAGAAATGGTTCCCCTGCACCCCTCTCCCACCCCAGTATTTAACATGAAAGAATGGGCTTCCTTACACATTAATTTTATACTTATTTGAAGCAGCAACAAAAACCATCAATAATTTGGCATTTCTGTTTACAGTTGCTCCAAAATTTTTTTCAATTTCACAAAGCCATTTATCCAGTGTTGCCATGAAATAGAGCCTGTAGATTCTAGGTAGCAAAGATTCTTTCTGAAACCAATGTTAAGTCAAAGAAATATAAAGCAGGGCATTACACTAAATTTCTGGATCTAGTACACTATAAAGAGTGAAACCTAGGAAAAGTTACCTACTGTTTTATAGAAGAAATAAAGACCTGCAAAAGCTGATTTTTGGTTGTATAGTATTTTACACACTGTGTGGATTTGCGGCATCTGCTAATTGAAGCAGACATGCACTGTATTTATCCCTGCCCTGTATCCTACGTCCCTCCCTCCCCACCCCCAACAATCTACTACCTTATACCAAGTATTGTGGATATGAGCCCAAGTCATCCCAGACAATCCAGTGAACAAAGTTAGTGTAATGCACTGGTGTGAAGTGTGAGATTAAAAAAAAGTCCCTTTCAATCTTCATCAAAGTTTTGCTGTAGAAGAAAATTGGCAGCCAAGTTCTCATTCTTCTCACAAGCAAAATATGCTTGTATCACAAGTCCTTCAGGAAATCCTAAAGCCTTTAACTGGAAGAAAAGAAAGAAAACATATTATGGATTCCAGTATAGCACTACTGACAGATCATCACTTGAAAACATATAAAAGACACAAAAAAGCTCGAGAATTTTACATGAATTCATCTCTACCTGAATATGGATTCACTGTCCAACTCTAGGGGCTGGATGGAACCCAGAACTTTTCCTTTAACAACTACCTACAAAAAAGTCTTTGTTCCCAGTTAAAACTATCAGACTAATAGATACATTGTTAACACTCATTGGCATTAACACTAAAAATTAGTTGCTAATACATTTAAGAAGATTGAAATCATATCTAGTAACTTTTCTACTTACTATAATGCCACGAATCTAGCAATCAGCTACAAGAAAAAAGGTGGAAAAGGAACAAAACTGTGGAGACTAAACATGCCACTGAACAACCAATGGGTCATCGAAGAAGTAAAGGGAGAAATAAAAAAATATTTGGAGACAAACAAGAACAAAAATACACCATACCAACTCTTATGGTATACAGCAAAAGCAGTCCTAAGAGGAAAATTTATAGCAATACAGGCCCATGTTAACAAACAAGAAAAAGCTCAAATAAACAATCTTAAACTACACATAACAGAATTAGAAAAAGAACAACAAACAAAGCCCAAACTCAGCAGAAGGAGGGAAATAATAAAAATCAGAGCAGAAATAAATGAAATTGAAACAAAAAAGGATCAATGAAACAAAGAGCTGGCTCTTTGAGAGGATAAACAAAACTGACAAACCCTTAGCCAGACTCAGTCAGAAAAAAAGAGGGAAGGCTCAAATAAATAAAATCAGAAATGAAAGAGGAGAAATTACAATGGATACCACAGAAATGCAAAAGATTAAAATAGAATATTATGAAAAACTACATACATGCCAACAAACTGGACAATCTAGAAGAAATGGATACATTCTTAGACTCTCACAACCTCCCAAAAGTCAATCAAGAAGAAACAGAGAATCTGAATAGACCAATCCAAGTAAAGAGATTGAAACAGTAATCAAAAACCTCTCCAATAATAAAAGTCCAGGACCAGATGGCTTCTTGGGGGAATTCTTCCAAACATTCAAAGACAATTTATTACCTATGCTTCTCAAACTATTCCAAAAAAACTGAGGAAGACGGAAATACTCCTAACACACTGTAGAAGGCCAACATCACCCTGATTCCAAAACCAGACAAGGACAACACAAAGAAGGAAAACTACAGGCCGATATTGCTGATAAACATAAATGCAAAAATCCTCAACAAAATATTGGCAAACCAAATACAGCAATACATTAAAAAGATCATATACCATGATCAAGTAGGATTCATACCAGGGACACAGGGATGGTTCAACATCCGCAAATCAGTCAATGTGATACACCGTATTAACAAAAGGAGGAACAGAAACCACATGATCATCTCAATAGATGCAGAGAAAGCATTTGACAAGACCCAATATCCGTTCATGATAAAAACTCTCAATAAAATGGATATAGAAGGAAAATACCTCAACATAATAAAGGCCACATACGACAAACCCACTGCCAACATCATACTCAACAGGGACAAACTGAAAGCCATCTCGCTGAGAACAGGAACAAGACAAGGGTGCCCACTCTCACTGCTCTTATTCAACATAGTACTGGAAGTTTTGGCCAGAGCAATTAGGCAAGAAAAAGAAATAAAAGGAATCCAAACAGGCAATGAAGAAGTGAAACTCTCACTCTTTGCAGATGACATGATTCTAATATACAGAAAACTGTAAAGAATGCATCAGAAAAAGATTAGAAATAATCAACAACTACAGCAAAGTTGCAGGATACAAAGTCAACTTACAAAAATCAGTGGCATTTCTATACTCTAATAACAAACTAACAGAACAAGAACTCAAGAATACAACTCCATTTACAATCACAACAAAAAGAATAAAATATCCAGGAATAAATTTAACCAAGGAGGTGAAAGATCTATATAAGGAAAACTCTAAGACATTACCGAAGGAAACTGATAATGACATAAAGAGATGGAAAGAGATTCTGTGCACATGGATCAGAAGAATAAACATAGTTAAAATGGCCATACTAACTAAAGCAATCTACAGATTCAATGCGATCCCAATCAGAATCCCAATGACATTCTTCACAGAAATAGAGCAAAGAATCTTAAAATTCACATGGGGCAACAAAAGACCCTGAATAGCCAAAGCAATCCTGAGAAACAAGAACAAAGCTGGTGGTATCACAATCCCTGACTTCAAAACATATTACAAAGCTATAGTAATCAAAACAGCATAGTACTGGTACAAAAACAGGGACACAGATCAATGGAACAGAACTGAAAGCCTAAAAACAAAACTACGCATCTGTAGACAGCTAATCTTTGAAAGGGGTCAAGAACATACAATGGAGAAAGTCTCTTCAATAAATGGTGCTGGGAAAACTGGACAGCTACATGCAAAAGAATGAAAGTAGATCATTATCTGTCTCCACACACAAAAACAGACTTAAAATGGATCAAGGACTTGAAGGTAAGACCTGAAACCATAAAAATTCTGAAAGAAAATAAAGGTAGTACACTCTTTGACATCAGCTTTAAAAGGATCTTTACAAATATGATGTCCACTCAGACAAGGGAAACAAAAGAAAAAATAAACAAGTGGGACTTCATCAGACTAGAGAGCTACTAGAAGGCAAAGGAAACCAAGATCAAAATGAAAAAAATAACCCACCAACTGGGAAAAAATATTTGCAAATCATATGTCTGATAAGGGGTTAATCTCCATAATATATAAAGAACTCACACACCTGAACTACAAAAAAATAACCTGATCAAAAAGTGGTCAGAGGATATGAATAGGCGTTTTTCCAAAGAAGATATACAGATGGCCAATAGACACGTGAAAAGAGGCTCAATATCACTAATCATCAGGGAAATGCAAATCAAAACTACACTTAGATATCATCTTACGCCCGTTAGAATGGCTATAATCACCAAGACAAAAAATAGCAAATGTTGGAGAGGTTGTGGAGAAAAAGGGAACCCAATTCCATTGTTGGAAGTAACACAAACAGGTACAGCCACTTTGGAAAACAGTATGGAGATTTCTCGAAAAACTAAAAATAGAAATACCATACGACCCAGCTATTCCACTACTGAGTATTTATCCAAAGAACTTGAAATCAACAATACAAGACTTATGCACCCCTATGTTCAGTGCAGCATTATTGACAACAGCCAAGATGTGGAAGCAACCCAAGTACTCGTCAACTGATAATTGGATAAAGAAGATGTGGTGTATATATATACAATGGGATACAACTCAGCCATAAAAAAAAGACAAAATCGTCCCATTCACAGCCACATGGGTGGACCTTGAGGGCATCATGTTAAGCGAAATAAGCCAGACAAAGACAAACACCATATGATTTCACTCATATGTGGAATATAAAAAAACTCATGGACAAAGAGAACAATTTAGTGGTTACGGGGGGGTGTGCGGGCACACTTACATGGTGTTTGACAAATATTAACGTACAAGTGAAACTTCACAATGTTATAAACTATTTAGACCACAATAAAAAAATTTAAAAGAAACAATTAGCTGTGAACTGTGGTGGTTTAAAAATAAATGACCCTACAGATTGGTAAATCAAATGGCTTTTAGTATATACAAGCGAAGAGAGGGATGACAGCAACTAGAGATGAGTCTTACTACCTCATCTAATTATTTGTAAAGAAAGTCATGTCTGGGGCTGGCCCCATGGCTGAGTGGTTAAGTTCACGCGCTCTGCTTCGGTGGCCTGGGGTTCACCGGTTTGGATCCTGGGCACAGAGCTGGCACCGCTCATCAAGCCATGCTGTGGCAGCATCCCACATAGGAGAGCTAGAATGACCTACAACTGGGATATACAACTATGTACTGGGGCTTTGGGGAGAAAGGAAAAAAAGAGGAAGATTGGCAACAGATGTTAGCTTGGGGCCAATCTTCCTCATTAAAAAAGCATTAAAAAAAAGAAAAAGAAAGTCATGTCTTTCGTTAGGGTCAAATATCACTCTCACTCTCTTTTGCCTTATGAAATACTTCAGTCAAGAAAAATAGGTGATCAACTATTAGTTATATTACATGATCTATTTTGAGATCAAGACATACGGAGTTCTATTCTTAGCTGCTTACTTTTTATAGTATTTTAAATGGTGATACCAGCCACTCAATTTCATTTTCCTAGTCTCCTAAAAATCATTTCTGACTCAATAATCGCTGCTTTTAAAAGACTTCAGACATTCAGAACATTCAGGTCAATTACCTCACTCATTAAGTCCTATATACTTGTCAGCCAAATGTGATTTATGAACCTCCTCCTCAATTGTTTCAATCACCCTGCGTTAGACTCTATCAAGAAATGACCTAAAAAACTGGGCAAAAGTCCCAATTCAGCAGGATTAACTATTCACCCATGAAAGAAGAAAATCAAAAATGATTTTGTTACCTAGGTCTTGTCCAAATTAAAGGTGGCCTAGCCCAAGTAAAAGGCAGATAAGAGCAGGATGCAACTATATGCTTCTACAAGACACACACACTTTAGGTTCAAGGACACAAACATACTGAAAATGAAAGGATGAAAAGAGATATATACCACGCAAACAGTTACAACAAGAAAGCTGGAGTGGCTTTATTAATACCAGACAAGACAGACTAAGACAAAAATTGCTCCTAAAAACAAAGGACATTTTATGATGATAAAACATCAGGAAGACTTCATTATAAACACATGTAACAACAAACCTGAACTCCCAAAATACATGATACAAAAACGGAAAGAATCAAAGGGAGAAACAGACTGTTCCACAATAACACTTGGAGACCTCAATATCCCCATATTCACTAACGGATACAAGAACCAGGCAGACACTGACAGGAAAACAGAAGATGTGAACAACACTATAAACCAACTAGACCTAACAGACATTTACAGAACACTTCACAGCAGCACATTACACATGTTTCTCAAGTACACATGGAACATTCTCCATAAAGACCATGTTAGGCCATAAAACAAGCCTCAATAAATTTAAAAGGATTAAAATAATATGAAGTATGCTCTCTGCCCACAATGGAATGAACTTAGAAATCAGTAGTAGAAGAAAATTTGGGAAATTCATAAATACGTGGCAATTAACACAATCCTAAATAACCAATGGATCAAAGAAGAAATCACAAGGGAAATTAGACACTACTTTGAGATGAATGAAAACAAGACCACAGTGCACTTAAAACTAATGGGATGCTGCTGTAGCAGTGACTAGAGGGAAGTTAACAGATGTAAATATCTGTATTAAGAAATATCTTGTTCAACATCTGCAAATCAATCAATGTGATACGCCATATTAACAAAACGAGGAATAAAAACCACATGATCATCTCAATAGATGCAGAGAAAGCATTTGACAAGGTCCAACAAGTCATTTACGATAAAAAAACTCAACAAAATGGGGATAGAAGGAAATTACCTCAACACAATAAAGCCCATATATGACAAACCCACTGCCAACATCATACTCAATGGGGAAAAACTGAACGCCATCCCTCTGAGAACAGGAACAAGACAAGGATACCCTCTCTCGCCACTCTTATTCAACATAGTACTGGAGTTTTTGGCCAGAGCAATTAGGCAAGAGAAAGAAAGAAAAGGAATCCAAAGTGGCACTGAAGAAGAGAAACTCTCACTGTTTGCAGATGACATGATATTATATACAGAAAACTCTAAAGAAGTCATCGAAAAACTTTCAGAGATAATTAACAACTACAGTAAAGTTGCAGGGTACAAAGTCAACTTACAAAAAGTCAGTGGCATTTCTATACTCTAATAACAAACTTACAGAAAGAGAACTCAGGAATACAATTCCATTTACAAGTGCAACAGAAAGAATAAATATCTAGGAATAAATTTAACCAAAGAGGTGAAGGACTTACACAATGAAAACTACGACATTACTGAAAGAAATCGATGATGACATAAACAGCTGGAAAGAGACTCCATGCACATGGACTGGAAGAATAAACATAGTTAAAATGTCCATACTACCCAAAGCAATCTACAGATTCAATGCAATCCCAATCAGAATCTCACTAACATTCTTCATGGAAATAGAACAAAGAATCCCAAAATTCATATGGGGCAACCGAAGACCCTGAATTACTAAAGCAATACTGAGAAAAAAGAACAAAGCCAGAGGCATCACAATCCCTGACTTCGAAATGTACTACAAAGCCACAGTAATCAAAACAGCACGGTACTGGCAAAAACAGACACACAGATCAGTGGAACAGAACTGAAAGCCCAGAAATAAAACTGCACATCTATGGACAGATAATCTTTGACGAAGGTGCCAAGAACATACAATGGAGAAAAGATAGTCTCTTCAATAAATGGTGTTGGGAAATCTGGACAACCACTTGCAAAAGAATGAAAGTAGACCATTATCTCACGCCATACACAAAAATAAACTCAAAATGCATCAAAGACCTGAAGATAAGTCCTGAAACCATAAAACTCCTGGAAGATAATATAGGTAGTACACTCTTTGACATGGAACTTAAAAGGATCTTTTCGAATACCATGTCTTCTCAGACAAGGGAAACAAAAGAAAAAACAAACAAGTGGGGCTTCATCAGACTAAAGAGCTTCTGCAAGGCAAAAGAAACTAGGATCAAAACAAAAAGACAACATACCAACTGGGAGAAAATATTTGCAAATCATATATCCAATAAGGGGTTAATGATATATGGGGAACTCACACAACTGGAAAACAAAAATACAAACAGCCTGATCAAAAAATGGGCAAAGGATATGAACAGACCTTTTTCCAAAGAAGATATACAGATGGCCAATAAACACATGAAAAAACGTTCAACATCACTAATCATCAGGGAAATGCAAATCAAAACTACACCAAGATACCACCCTATACCTGTTAAAATGGCTATAATCACTAAAACTAAAAATAACAAATGTTGGAGAGGGTGTGGAGAGAAGGGAACCCTCATACACTGCTAGTGGGAATGCACACTGGCACAGCCACTATAGAAAACCTTATGGAGATTCCTCAAAAAACTAAAAATAGAACTACCATATGACCCAGCCATCCCACTACTGGGTATATATCCAAACAACTTGAAATCAACAATCCAAAGTAACATATGCACCCATATGTTCATTGCAGCACTATTCACAATAGCCAAGACCTGGAAGCAACCCAAGTGTCCACTGACCGAGGACTGGATAAAGAAGATGTGGAATATATATACAATGGAATACTAATCAACCATTAAAAAAAGACAAAATCATCCCATTTGCAACAACATGGATGGACCTGGAGGGTATTATGTTAAGCGAAATAAGCCAGACTGAGAAAGTTACAAACACGAGATGATTTCCCTTATATGTGAAATATAAACAAACACATGGACAAAAGAAAACATTTCAGTGGTTACCAGGGGAAGGGGGATGGGCAGAGTGGTTGAAGGGGAGCACTTATGTGGTGACAGTTAAGAAATAACGTACAACTGAAATTTCACAATGATGTAAAACTATTATGAACTCACACAAAAATATATATATACAAAAAAGAGAAAGATCTTAAATCAATAATCTAAGTTTCTATCTTAAGAAACTAAAAAAAGGAAGAGGAAACTAAATCCAAAGCAAGCAAAAGAGGGAAATAATAAAGATGAGAGAGAAAATAAATAAAAGAGAGACTAGAAAAACAAGAGAGAGAATCAACAAAACCCAAAAACAGTTGTCTGTTTTTTCTTTAGACCAACAACATTGATAAATCTTTAGCTAAAATGACAGGGGGGAAAAAAGCGGTCTGAGTATTCAAATTACTAAAAGCAGAAACATTACTACTTTTTATAGAAATAAAAATTATTAAGTGAATACTATGAATGATCGTATGTCAACAAATTAGATTAACTCACATGACACCAATTCCCAGCAAGACAAAAACCACCAAAATTGACACGAGCAGAAAGAGAAAATCTGAATAGCCCTATAACAAGTAGAGATTGAACGAGTAATCACAAAACTTTCCCAAAAGAAAAGCTGTGCCCAGATAACTTCACTAGTGAATTCTACCAACCCCATAATGAAAAATGAACACCAATTCTTCATAAACTCTTGCAAACAATAGAAGAGGGAATACTTCCCGACTCACTCTATAAGACCAGTATTACTCTGATATCAAAACCAAAGACATTACAAGAAATCTACAGACCAGTATTCCTTACGCATATAAATGCAGAAATCTCCAACAGAAATACTAGCAGACCAAATGCAGCAACAAATAAGATTATACGGCACGATCAAGTGGGATTTATCCTAGGAATGTTAGTTGGTTCAACATACAAAAATCAATCAACATAATAAAGCATATTAACAGAAAAGGAGACAAAAATACCTGATCATCTCAATAAACACAGAAAAGGCATTTGGCAAAATTCAAAACCCTTTTGTGGTAAAAACACTCAACAAAGCAGGAATAGAAGGGAATTTCTTCAACCTGATGAAAGGAATCTAATACAATCCACAGCTAACATTAGACTTAATGGTGAAAGACAAGATAGGGCAATTAGGTCCCTCCTTGCCCAAAATAAAGAAGGGAATCCATATTGGAAAAGAAGAAGTAAAACTATGTCTACTTGCAAATACTATCTTGCATACAGAAAATCCTAAGGAACACACGCAAATTACCAAAATGAATAAATGAGTTCAGGAAAGTTGCAAGGTATAAGATCACTACACAAAATTAACTTGAATTTCCATATAATTAGCAATGAACAATCCAAAAATGAAATCAAGAAAACAATTCCATTTATAATAGCATCAAGAAGAATAAAAATACTTAGGAATAAACCTAAGAATAGAAGCACAAATTGAAAACTATAGAACATTTCTGAACGAAATTATAGAAAACCTAATAAATGGAAAGAGACCTCATGTTCATGGCTTGGTAGGACTTAACACTGCTAACATGGCAATACTCTCCAAATTGATCTACAGAAAAAACAGTGTCTATCAAAATCCCAGCCAGTTATTTTTGCAGAAATTGGATAAGCTGATCCTAAAATTGATAGGAAAATGCAAGGGACCCAGAAACGTCAAAACTATCTTGAGAAAGAACAAAACCCAAGCACTCACACTTTCCGATTTCAATACTACAAAGCCACAGTAGTCAAGGCAGTGAGGTATTGGCATAAGCATAAACATACAGATCAATGGAACAGCACTGGGAGCCCAGAAATAAACACTCACCTTTACGGTGAATTGATTTTCAACAAGGATGCCAAGACAATATAATGGGGAAGAGTCATCTTTCTAATAAGTGGTAGTGGGGCAACTGGATATCCACATACAAAGGTATGAAGCTGGACTCCTACACCTTAGCACAACCAAAACGCAACTCAAAATGGATCACAGACCTAAATGTATAAGAGCTATAACCTCTTTGACCTTGGATTAGGCAACGTTCTCTTAGTATGAAACCAAAAGCTCAAGCAACAAAAGAAAAAAAATCATCCAAAATAGAAATCAAGAACTGATAACTCTAACCTCAAAATAGGTGCTATAGAACAACTGAGGCACGTGTCATTTGCTCACTTCTGTTATATGAAGGGAAAAATATCAGCATGATATATAAAGTATCTTTTAAGAAATATATAATTATAAATCTTAAACACTTCATATGTTTATATCATAAACAAGGACATATTACTGTCCAGATGATGTTCTGAATATTAAATTAAAATGTACTATATCTGCTTTCCATCTCAAAACACTGCGTGAGCTAACACAAGGCAAGTACTGATTCCCTATTTACAAATGTTAACAATGGGGCTCAGAGGAAAATGACTGAGTTACTGCAGTGCCACAACCTGCACTGGTCAACGTGGTAAGGACAGAGAGAGACTCAGGATACCAGGTTCTGATGTTCACTGTATTTTTTTATACAATTGATATACATATCTATTTTACATTTCAGTGACAGTGATGTAAAATTTAAAATATTAATTAAAACTGGATAATCTTGGGGCTGGCCCCGTGGCCGAGTGGTTAAGTTCGCGCGCTCCGCTGCAGGCGGCCCAGTGCTTCGTTAGTTCGAATCCTGGGCGCGGACATGGCACTGCTCATCAGACCACGCTGAGGCAGCGTCCCACATGCCACAACTAGAAGAACCCACAAAGAAAGAATACGCAACTATGTACGGGGGGGGCTTTGGGGAGAAAAAGGAAAAAATAAAATCTTAAAAAAAAAAAAAAAAAAAACCTTAAAAAAAAATTAAAAAAAAAAAAAGGATAATCTTGTATTGGGCATACACTTTAAGACCATTTTTTTCTTCCTCAAGTTTAAAACATAAATGAAATTTTTAGTTTCTTAATATATTTCCAATTATTTCAGGCTAGACTGGTATTCACTGCTAGCCTCTTGGCTTCACAAAGGTCAAGATGAGAGAGCAGGGCTGAGAAGAGACTGTCTTTACTGCAATTCCCAGGGCAATAGTTTATTTGGCTCTGTCCAATAGAACTATATCCCATGATGGAAACACTCTACATCTGTGCTATCCAATGCAGTAGCCACTAGCCCCACGTGACTACTGAGCATTTGAAATGTGGTTAGTGTGACTAAGTGAATTTTCAGTTTTACTTCAACTCACCCTTTCTATAGCTTCTTTTTCCTGAGGCGTTACTTGAATGTAGTTCATATGACCACTTCCAGCTTCTGCAATTCCTCCACTGCCCCCTCCACCCCCTCCTCCTTGACCACCAGCTTCTTGAACCGGTTCATTTAACATCTGTATAAAATGCTCCTGGTGTTGGCTAATTTGCTGTGGTGATTTGAAAGACAGAGAAAAAGATACATTGATATAAAGTTAGCTTCAGAAAATAAGAATTCTAAATAAAAATAGAGAAAAACCTGTAACTTTGCAACTGCAATATGTTAGAATGATTCTGGATTACACAGTCTTCAGCAGAATGTGATTCCTTATAAATTATGAAAGAAACTTCAGTACCTTTGAGCAAGGTGAACAGTGGAGAATTAAGAGAATTCAAATTCTCTTTCATAATCGTTTCCCTCTCAAAAAATCAATGTTAAAAAACTACTTGGACATTATAAGAAGAAGCAGAACCTTTATACATATATGGGTTTATATATATATATATAAAATTATCTTCCACACTAGTAGGCACTACAGTGCTGGACAAAACTCAAATATTTCATGACCTGACCAGTACTAAGCCCATGGGTATGTTGTCTAAGAGGCAGTGCTACATTAGTAATAAGGTGGGAAAAAAGACTTAAAAAGTTAAACAGTTCCTGTGCTAAAGAGTCTCTCAGATTCTTTAATAAAGTGTTTCCCAAGCTTATTATTTGACCAACTTAGCCCAACCTCCACACACAACTCTTTTTCAGTACATTTATCTAAAGCATATTCTGCTGAATATAGCTTAGAAGAAAAGCTTATAGAGTTGCTGGAGTGGAAGGAGGTACTCACAGACTTTTTCAAAATGTGATACACTCTAAACCCACTTTTGAAATTAACACTGATGCAAGAGTCACCTGAAGTAACTGAGGATTTTCCCGACCTATCTGTTGTAGCAATGCTGGAAGCAGGGAAGGATTCTGTTGAATAATTTGTCTCATCTGTTGAAATTGAGGCTGATTCCGTAAAAATTCAAGGGGATGTCCTAAAACACACATAAACATTTTTAAATAAAAGTTGCAATTAAATTTACAAACAGCTGGTTCAATCATAATTTAGATAGCAAACAGTGGCAAGTAAAACATATGATTTGAGTTCTTAGATGTATACAAAATGAAGTAAATAGTGACAAAACCTTCAAACTGCACCAACTTGCAAGTCTGATACTGCAGAAATTATTCCTAGTAGCAAAGGTAGAGAGTGCAGAAGACTAAAGGAATGTTTCCTACAATTTCCCTGGGTACTCAGTATTATCAAATACTAAGAACTTGTGTTCTGCATGGACTCCATCAAAATAAAAGCTTCTAAAAAAGTTGCTCCTGTTGCTCAAGTTTCTGAGAAAAATACATATAAGGACTAACAAAAACAAGAAAACTCACTTACTTTATAATACAAACAAAAACCCCAAAGAAAATCCAACCTTAAATTCCTAGGAAATTCTAAACTAAATAAGTGAAAGATACTTAATACTTAAAAGAGTTCACGCTTGTAGATCAGAAGGAGTTTTATTAGCACAACCTGAATTACAAGCAGAAACAAGACTTTTGTTTATCATTAAATTTCAAAAATTTGTAATCTATAAGCTTGAGATAAATAAGCTGCAAGATAACACAGTGCTAATATTCTCACAACTCTTTAGTCCGTGATCTCTTACAATAATAAATATTAATAATACCAAATAAGGTATGAGATATAGAATTTGGGTCTTTTTAGGGTGGTGGTACTTGTCCAGTTATGCTACTGAAAATCAAAAATTGCAGAATTCTTTTTGAGGTTACGAATGAGTAATGAGAAATGAGAATTTTTTACATGTATGTTGTCATTTCCTAAATTTTAAGAAAATCATTCAAATTAAAATGACCACATAACACAAGTATTTATCCTTCTTTGTATAACATCAGTTTTACAGATGACGAAATTTTACCTAGTATGTTGCTGAATGGCACGGCACCCTAAATCTTAACTAAAGCTGGGGCCTCCTCTTTCCATTCCCATGCTGAATCTCAAGAAATGAAAAGCCTGTCCTGGGAGACTGTACACAAAGTGCTTATGGATTTTTGTTAACCAGAGCTGGCTTCCAGATTAGAGCTAGGAAATGTATCAAACAATGGCCTCTTCAAAATTAGCAGTTTGAAGTACTCTATCAATATAGAGAAGAACGAAGGAGAACACTAAGTAATTCCTGGATCTACCACGGGGTAGAGTTTTTGCTCCCTAGTCAAACCTTAGGCAATGGAAGTGTGGGCAGTGGCTGGTAAAGAGACTTAAATTCAAGCTTGGATGTCACCTCTAGATACAAGATTTTAAAACTCCCAGGGTTTTATTTCCTTGGTTGCATAACCACTAAGATCCTACAGGCTTTGAAATTATACATACTTTATGACATTTACAGAAAGTGAAAGAGACAAGGTGGGCTAACCATCCTGAACTACTTCAGAATGTAACACTAAATGCAAACCGGGAAGCATCTCTTCCTTAGAATAAGCTAAAGAGAATATGCCCTTGGCCAAAACTGCAGCAATGATGTTTAATACAAGCAAGGGTAGCATTTATATCCAATTGGCAGAATTTCTTTTGGGCCCTTCTCTAACATTAATGAACAGAGAACTTGTTTTAAGAGTTATCCAAATGCTATGGGAATAAACTTCATTTCAAAAGCATTTCAGATTAAATTATTTTACAATAAAAGTTCAAGGCCTCTTCTTCCCCAGCCAAAAGATTCCACTTTACCTCCAGAACTTGTTGTTGTAGTCGTCGCTGTCGTGGTTGCTGCAGCTGCAGCCACTGAAGACTGAGGAGCCCCAGTACTAGCTGCTGGAGGGGGGTCAACCACAGCCTGACTCTCTCTATCTCCAGGGATTCCCTATAACACAATTTCCACGCTTTAAAACATCCCGTCATTCAAAATTAGTTAAACATTATACAGAGTAAAAGATGTATTCATCTACTTCATATCCTTGTCTAATTTCCAAAGGTATCAAACAGATGTCTCCTTCAATTAAAAGTAAAGGATCAAGACTTATCTGAAAGCTGTATGTATCCAAATTAGATTAGAAATGGCCTGAGTGTGGTGTAGAAGAACACAGATTACTGTAAGGCAGCACTTCCCAACAGAACTTCCCACGATGATGCAAATGTTCTAGATCTGCGCTGTCCAATAAACGACCCATTAGCCACAGACAGCTACTGAGAACTTGAAACGTGGCTAATGTTGCTAAGAAACTAAAATTTTAATTTACTTTTACTTTTAAGTTTAAATAGCTAGAGCAGGTGAAGACAGTGGCCAAGCAAGGAGAACCTCCTCTGCTGATCCATGGTCCTGAGAAAGCGTCATCCAGAAAGTATCACATACAAAAAGTTAAAATTCATTATTCAAAATCTACTAAATAGGCATAAAAGAACTTTCAATAATTAAATATATTTAGGTGATGCTTTTTCTAAGTTTGTAGTATTTTTTTTATTTTTTATTTTTTTTTTAAAGATTTTATTTTTTTCCTTTTTCTCCCCAAAGCCCCCCAGTACATAGTTGTATATTCTTCGTTGTGAGTCCTTCTAGTTGTGGTATGTGCGACGCTGCCTCAGCGTGGTTTGATGAGCAGTGCCATGTCCGCGCCCAGGATTCGAACCAATGAAACACTGGGCTTCCTGCAGTGGAGTGCGCGAACCCAACCACTCAGCCACGGGGCCAGCCCCTAAGTTTGTAGTATTTTATCTTCTGAAGTTACTGTAACTTACAACTGCACTAAGACTTTTTTAACACCTTGTTTTGATGCAAATGATTTACAAGACTTCTAATATACAACTTATTAAAAAAAGTCTCTACGAAATTCTCATAGATTTGGAAGGAGGAGAATCAAGAAGGAAATATTACATTTGAATAAGAGATGGTATATACTTCCATTTCCCAATAAATCAGAAGCCAAAATCATAAACATACGAAAAATGAAGTGTAAGGAATAGTAGGGTAGTGGTTGCCTGCATTAAAGGTCACTCCACGAACTGGAAACCAATATTTTTGAGAGTCCACCAACTCAAACCCTTAGATGAGGCACTGTTAAATGCTCACAAATTATATACAGATTGAGGGTCCAAAGCCTCCAGCAAATTCTCAAACGGGTTAAACTAAAAAGTTAATCGTCAATGATGCTACAGATCTACCTCAAATTCTCACACACGGTATTCAGCTTTTCATTAGATCAGTGTTTCTCCTTTCCATCCATTCACCCTCACTTATATATAAACTAGTAAGAGTTAAAGGTAGCCCTTTTCAGTCTATGAAACAAACCAGTAAATATATCAAAACACTTTAAACTGTTTCGTGAACTTCTCTCATCCATTCAATTACATTTGATGCTAAATAGCAGTGGCAACTTTGAAAATAGTGATTCATTTTTATATATCTCAAAATTTCAAATCTATTAGATCAGAATAGCTGATACTATTAAACTTATGCAGAATTACAGATCAGGTATAAATTAAAGCCATTCTATAAGAGAAAAGGTAATACTTTTATATAATATGGGTTTTTTTGGGGGTGGGGGGAGGTGAAAGGATAACCACAAATAGATCCATGACAGTTATCAATCCAATGATTCCTCAATTCCAAACAAAGTGATAAATAAACAAACTGCCAGCATTTAAAGACTTTTCTCAAGAGGGCGATGGAAAAGAGAATTCACAAGATAAAATGATATGCTAAGAAAAGATTTTGTGAATCTCACATTCAAATGACTAGGCAAACAACTGGTGAAAGCAGAGCACAGTTATTCACTCTGAACTGTGACTCTCGAAAGTACTATGAGAAAAGGAGTTTCTAACAGATGCACAAGCTGGAGACAAGGGAATGGATTCAACTGTGGACTATATTCCCCAGAGATAGGATCGTGGATTCCTAAGATGATATTTAGGTAATTCAGACTTTGATAATACCCCAAAACACCTAAGACAATTATAGAATAAAATGTTAAGATGAAAAAAAAGTTAATCCAATGTTACTCCGAAATTCTAGGCTATTACTTTAACCCGTGCCACATTTGTAAAATGAACAGACATTCACTGTCATAAAATATCAAGGGTTTCAGTCCATGCCCACAACATCCTATTTCTCAAAAACCTTTATGCTAGTAACAAAATGGTAACTTATCCAAAATTCCCTCGACTGCTAATGACTATAAACAAGCTAACAATTTAAATGCCAAGGGAACCAGGCAAGTAACAAGACACATTAAATCAAATGTATGATGCCATGTCAGGTAACAGAAGAGGGATGGGAACATAGTAAATTAAAGAGTCTATGATCTAAACTTTTCCTAAACCCTTGCAAAAATCTGGTATTAATGTTGTCCAGATAAACCACATATCGGAATTTTTAAATGAAATCTCTCAATTTTTAAAAGTTGGCAGCTAATTATAAAAAAAGTTACACAGTACAAGGCAAATAAAATTTCGCTTGGGCTTCCAACTTCAAACTTTTGCTTATGGTGACGGTCAAAAAACCTAGTAAAACACTGGATTAGATTAGATTAAAAATCTGCCGCCCCAACACACAGCTGTCATACTTTTAAGATGACATAACTGGGATAGAAGCACCACAAGTGGATAGCCAATTTTATAACTCGTTTAGTCATGCTGTTTTCTAACTAAAAATCACGTACCAAAATCTTTTAGAAGAGGTTGCTCTGAATCTACACAAAATGTTAACACACTAAGAAATATAAAAGCATTATGTAGACTATCTGGCATGTTATTTTCCAATGAATTGTTACTATTTCTTTAAAAATCTTTGTCTCCTTGAGATTTTGGTCTTAAACAACCAGAATGAAGAAAGTAAAATACGCTTCTCACCATTAAAAGATACTCCACTGCTCTGTCAGGGTTGTTGAAACTGGCTCTCAGGGCCGCAATTACTTGCTCTCGTTCATAGCCCATTGACATGATTTCTGTTACCATATTCTCATAGGACTGACCTGTCACTAAAAAAAGGCATATGGGGGCAGGAGGAGAGGGAAGAAAGGAAACATTTAATAAATAAACATTCTCCATACATTTCTTGAGTATATATATATGTATACGATGTTTCAGCCATGATAGTGTTAAGAATAAAAAGATAAATAACAGTATAAACTACAGTATATATGTAGTAGGTAGAATAATGCCCTCCCCCAAGCCCTGGATCCTATAAATATGTTAGGTTACATGGCAAAAGGGAGTTAGGTTGCTAATCAGCTCACTTTAAGACAGGGAAATTATCCTTAATTATCTAGGTGGGCCCAATCTAACTACAACGGTCCTTAAAAGTAGGAGGGAAACAGATGAGAGGGTCAGAGAAACAGATGTAAGGAAGAGAAGACAAAAGCAGAGTCAGATTCCATGCTGCTGCCTTTGATGATGGAGGAAGGGGCTCTGAGCCAAGCAATGTGGGCAGCCTCCAGAAGATGGAAAGGACAAGGAAACAAATTCTCCCCTAGAGCCTAGAGAAAGGAATGCGGCCCTGATTTTAGCCCAGTCATTTAGTCCCTTGATTTTAGTTCAGCGAGCCCCATGTTGGACTTCTAACCTACGGTACTTTAAATAACAAATCTGTATTGTTTTATACCGCTAAGTTTGTGGTAATTTATTACAGTGGCAATAGAAAACTACTAGAGTATGTTTAATGAGTCTAATAGGAAAATCAGGTACAAATGTAGCACAAATATAGGAGAGAATCAGCAAGTCAGGGAAGACAACCTGGAAGAAGAGACAGATGAACTGATTTTTAAAAACAAGTAGAAGGGACATTTCAAGCAATCAACTCTGCTATAACAAGTTCAGTTTTCCTTTGACACCTTTTATTATCAAAATAGTGGGAGAGAGGAGGTTAGAAGCTAGAAAGTTAGAATTTCCCATACTATACAAAGAAAAACTTCCCATACTATACAAATGCGCCAAGCACTACTATTCCAGTAAGTTATTTCCCACAGGCTCTCTCCGACTCTCTCAGCTGAAAACCTAACTCGTTCTTCATGGAAATGTCAGACAAGAAACACACTGACTGAAAGAAAGCCAAACTCTCTCCCACTACACTTACCTCACTTAACCTATTTTTTCTTTCATCTGTGTTCTGGGTACTACTCCCTTTCTTGTCTCCCCAAAGAACTGGACTCTTTGGTGATCCTTTCTGATGTCCGTCTCCCACCGTTCCAACATCTCCACTTAAATTATCCTGATCACAAGTTAACTATGTCCTGGCATGTCATCCTAAAAACAAAAACATGCCTCCCTTGACTGCATCCGAATTCCTCTTTCAGGAACTGGCCCCTCTGCTCTCTTCCCTGCGCAGCCACAGATATCTGCACATGCAATGTCCACTTCCTCGCATTTCACTGACTCTTCAACCAGTATCATTATGTGACTTTGCATCTCTAAAGATTTTCCCCTCAAATGGTGTCCCACCATTATCTGCCTTCTCCATTTCAAAAACAGCACCTCTATCCATCCAAGTGCTTGAATCAGAAACCTCGGTGGTTTCAATTCCCTTTCTTCTCCTTCCACATCTAGTCTACAACTTATCTGGTAGATCCTTCTCTAACTTATAACCCAGACCTATCTTGTTCCCTCTTTGTCCTCTGCCTTCACTCAAGACCAGTCCACAACGACCTCTGGTCTGGATCACACCCTGCTTCCTCTCCTGTCCCCAAGCCCACAACCCATTCTGCAGACAGTTGCAAAAGCTTTTAAAAAAGAAAACCTTATCTCATTTCAGGCTCCCAACCCTCCACAATCCTCTACACACCACACCGATCTTCTCCAGTTTACTTCACAAGCTGTACCTTCTCTGCCCCAGAACCTTAGACCCCAGGCGTCTTGGATGGCCAGTTTGTTTACAGGCTCCAGTTCTCAATTTAATCATTACAGTCTTAGAGGTATTGCCTAACTATCCTAAATATAAGTAGCCTTCTTTTTTTCTCTATGGAAGCCATTAGTTTTCTTAATATGATTTGCAATCTATTTTGTTACATTCTTTTTTTCTTTCCCCTACTTGAATGCAAAGTTCAACTGTGCAAAGAGCCATATCATTTTGCATCACTATTTCTCTGACACATAGGTGACAATATCAGTTGAATGATTTTTTTTCTGTGGAATTGTCAGTAAAGGTATTTAATAGCTATGAAAGTACATCTTAAAAAAACTAATTATCACTAAGCAAATTTGGCATTTAATATCTTGTTTAGAGTAATGATGTTTCCTTACTTGTTAATATAATTTTATTTTCTTAATTACCAACTGACAGAATTCTAGCATAAAGTCATTCAAGCGGCAATACACTTTCAGTAATCTAGCTACCAGATACAGAAATTAGCATCAATGTAAACAAAATTAAGAGCTGTGGAGTATCAGATCACACTATTTTAACGTAGTGTTTCTCATTTAATTCTCACAACAATTCTATGAAAAAGGTTAATATTCCTCTCCCTTTAAGATTAGGCTGAGGCTTAGAGAGATTAATAATTTGATCGTGCTATCAATGTCTGGTAAGTCCTGGTGCAGAGACACAAACACAGGCTGTCAGAGTGCAGAGCACCACACCTAATCATTAGGCTCTCTCTCCTAAAATCACGCTTCCTAATTAATCAAGTTATAAAAACTCAAAAAGAAATGCCTATAAGTAGTTTGATACTTTTCAGAGCTTAAAAGTACAAGGGCAAATGACTCGTAGGAAAACTACAGACAATGGATAACATGAGACAGAGTTAATGAGGCTAAAAAAGTAGTGATGAGAAACCTTCTATCTTTAAGAGTGAGTTCGGACCTATCTTCTAGGCCACGAGGAGCTATGAAAGGAACTAACAATGACCTCATCAGATGTGCCTTTTAGAAAGCCCACTATGGCAGGAATAGACCAGTTAGAAGAGAATAATGCAAGAGTATCAGTGGCGTAAGCACATAAACTAAGGCAATTAACTGGCAGTGGAAACAAATATTCTAGAGACTTCAGGAAGGAGGATCAACAGGACTCCTGGGCTCACGGGGCCAGGGGAGGCAGCGGGTCAAGGATGAAGACAGCAAGGTTTCAGTAGAAGGTAGATGATGATGCAAACAAGGAAAGGAACAAAGGAGAAGTATCAGATGGGGGAAGAAAAGATGAATCAATCTGGAACCTAAGGAGTTTGTGGAGGTGGTAGATTTTCCGATTAGCAGTTTAAAGATGTTATAGTTTGGAGGAGTTCTTATAGTAGATGGGTGGTATCTGCCATTCCTATAATTTGAACTTTGAACTATGGCCTAGAGCAGAACCATAGAAAACTCATATATTTAAGGGCAAGGTAAAATAGAAAGAATTAACAAGAAAGCCTAAGAAGGAAAAGTCAGAGGTACAGATCAAGAAATGAGTAGTGTCAGAGTCCCCAAAAAGGAAAGTTTAAAGAAGCAAGGTATCAACACAAAGACTGGTAAATGAAAGAGTAAAGGGATCCCGAGACCATCAAGTTGACAATGGCTGTTGTAGGAGACATAAGGTGTAAAGGTAAGCTATCAGTATCAGAGGCTTTGGTGTAGCTGTAGCAGCGACAGCTAGAGCTGTGGTCTCCTGGACCCCTGCTCGGTAGCATCAATGCAGTCCAACTGAATGAAACAGCAGTGGCAAGAGCCAGAGCCTTCAGCAGCACCAGGGGCAAGTGTCAGCTGGTTCCAGCTCTGACACTACAGAGCATTTTACCCATCTCTTTGTAATCTCCGTGAGCCCTTCCAGTATCTTTGTAACAATTTCCTAAGATTAAGCCATCCCATGTTTGAAACAGATTTCTGTTTTTCTGACTGGACACTAACTTATATTCATTTGGTAGCAGAGTAGTCCCAGAAAACAGTCCCTCAAATATGTGAACGTGGGTCTGGTACATCCAGGTGAACTTAGGTTGATTATTTAAACTGTTTTGCCCCTACATGCTATGGGTAACCAGTATGCCCTTTCCCACAGCAGTGAGGGCATCAAGGAATGAAGTCCAATTAGGACAGAGGGCCTACTCCAGATCTTAATGAGGTGCTACCACTGCTGCAGCAGCAGCTAAGCAGGAATCCAGAAGCCCACAGTCCACTGAAGCTGCTGTGCCCAGCTGTCTGTCTACCTCCCATTTCCAGTAACATAGAAGAGTACCAAAGGGCAGGAATGGGGGTGCCAGCCCACGGACTTGTTAATTAGCAGGCACAGCAGGAACCATACCAGAGGTGTTACAATGGGAAAATGGGGAAAGAAACAAATGATTTTGACAGATTAGGTACGAAGGGGAGATGGAAAGACATTATTCAAGAGGCAAAAGTGAAAGGTGGGATAAAAAGGCAT
The DNA here is from genome assembly GCF_021613505.1 of Equus quagga. Classification (NCBI taxonomy): domain Eukaryota; kingdom Metazoa; phylum Chordata; class Mammalia; order Perissodactyla; family Equidae; genus Equus; species Equus quagga. The sequence goes on along the minus strand of NC_060267.1, from coordinate 70,907,651 downwards.
TTTCACTGCAAGTACTATAGAAGCGACAAGATGTAGATAGGAACCTATAGGGCTACAAGCTGGAATAAAGGCTAGAGGTAAATAAAGAGCAAGTGTGAGACAGATTTAGTAACATTTTATACTCATTTTGAAGACACTTTGTAATAAACCTGTACACAGATCAAACTTTGTTAAGATCTCATTTAAAATTCACAGTTGGAAAATGGACAATTATTTGCTTTAAGGAAAGGAGTATGCTTAACTTTAACAGTACAATTTAAAGGAGTCAATATATAAACAATAATTTACAAAGTCTTTAGCAACATTATTTATTTTTTTTTTAAAGATTTGCACCTAGGCTAACAACTGTTGCCAATCTTCTTTATTTTTTTTTAAGGATTAGCACCTGGGCTAACAACTGTTGCCAATCTTTTTTTTTTCTTTTTCCTGCTTTATCCCCCCAAACCCCCCCTGTACACAGTTGTATATCTTAGTTGCAGGTCCTTCCAGTTGCGGGATGTGGGACGCCACCTCAACGTGGCCTGACGAGTGGTGCCATGTCCACGCCCAGGATCCGAACCCTGGGCCGCCGCAGCGGGGCGCGCCAACTTAACCACTCGGCCACGGAGCCGGCCCTTTAGCAACATTATTAACTGAATAATCACCTAAATCATTCAGTACCTTGATTATTAGCTACCATGAAAATGAACAGATTTTCATGATCTAGAAAAACAAAACTTAAACCTCTTCCCTCTCTCTTCTAAGGTTATTTACAACTTACATACTTACCAAGCGCACTTGTTGCATCTTCAAAAAGGTTTGACCGAGAAGAATCTCCTGAGGTACTGTAAAAGGTTTTTAGAAAATCATATATCAGAAAAGTACATAAAATTCACATTAAAGTTTAGTAACTGCCTAATTTACAAAGAGTCTTTGATTTTAATTAAATGCAGAAGTTTGGCTACAGCATTTCAACATTCTTCTAGATTAAACCCTCAAAGCTTTATCTGTAATAGGTATGGTTTGGGAAGAAATTTCAATCTTAACACTCATTCTATTCTGAAAATCCATCATTTTAAATGTCCAAGGACACAAAATAACATCCTTACAGATAGCTTACTACTTAAGGAATACAAAAAGGACAATGCACAACTATTTCCCTGAAAGAGTTTACATGAGAAGTTAAATAATCTATAAGTGAAGTCACAGTAGAAGAAACAGCAAAAGCAGTCCATGATAAATGGCACATGTAGAAACCACACGAGGCTGGAAAGGCCCAGGAAGTCTTTACACAGCGGAATTTCAGTTAGGTCTTATACTTCAGTTGTGAACACAGAAACTGAAAGAAGGTGGAATTCAAGTCAAGGAACATAGCGTAAGCAAAATATGCAGAGATGGGATAAACCCAAGTTGTAACCAAAGTAAACCAGTTAAAAAGACTAAGTTTCTGTTGGGAAACTGTAGAAAGGTAAGTCTGGAAAACAAAGTAGACAAAAACAAGATTATGAAAGATCATAAAGAGTAGACTAAAGGAAAATAAAACGAAGTTTACAAAAGTGGTAAAGGTAAGAGTTAGAAGTTTAGATTAACACACACACAACACAACACACTTATACTTCTGTCCCAATTTTAAAAACAAAACACAGTAGACTTTAGTTCTGAGAAAACCCTGCCCAAGACCCCTACCCAGAGACATCACTACTACCAGTTTCTATATAACAACTTGTGTCTTGCTTTAGTGTATTTTATTTAACAATTATTCCATGTCAGCGCAGCCACAACCACCTCAATTTTTTCCCAAAGACTCACAGTATTCCATTTAATTCACCAAATCAAGCTCTTATTAAGGAATTTTCAGTTTGGTTTCTAACCTTAAAATTCTTCCTGTAGTCAAATTTATCAATTGTTCTTTTTATGACATTTTTGGTTAAGATTATCTTTATTTTCCCACATTCTCCTCTGGTTTATGGTTTCACTTTTACATTAAATCTTTATCCATCTACAATTTATTTTTATGAGTGGAGGTATGTGATCTATCTTTTTTCCCTCCAGATGGACAGGCATTTATCCCAATAGCATTTTTCTCACAGTGGTCTGAAATTACATCTTTATCTTATATTAAGTCCCTGTAGGCATTTTGGTCTGTTTCTAGACTACTATTTCACTGAGCAGTCTCTCTAGGAAGAGCTATAGTAAATTGTTGTAATCATTACCATGTATAATATATTTTGCTATATGGTAGGACTAGTCCCCTTCATTACTGTTCTTTTACAGAACAATTTGTGCTATTTTTGCACTGTTTTAAAATTTCTTTCTAAACATTACAGATAAGACTGCGGTATTGTTTAACCACAGTTCTTCATTCTTGATTCTGCCTCACCACTTCTCCCCTCCCCATCTGCAGAGGAAGCCACTTATCAGTTAGTGTGTTGTCCCTTCGCTACTGGTTTTCTATACATTACTATGCATACCCACAGAAAATACACCATGTTGTTTGGTGGCTTTTGTTTGGTGTATGGTTATTGCCTATATTGTTTTGCAATTTGCTTTTTCCATTTGATAACAAAGCCTTGAAACCACATTCATTTAATATGCATATAGCTGCATACTTTAGTATTGGTTATCAGGGCTTCTGAAACTTTAGGATGTCCAAGAATTCACCAGGAGAGCTTGTTAAAATACCGATTTCTGGAATCCACCCCAAATAACTCTGATTTAGAGGTCTAGGGTGGAGCCTAAGAATTCATTTCAAACTAACTTCCAGTGATGCTGATGCTGCCTACTGACTACCATGCACTGAGCAGCAACGTTCTCTAATATGAATAAATCACAGGTCAAGTTATTCCCTCACTAATGGCTATTTAAGTTGGTTCCAATTTGTCCTCAATTACAAACAATACAGTCCTTATGCACAAGTGCAGTTTCTCTAAGGGAGACATCAATAAGTAGAATTTGCATTGTAATAGGTGGTTTTTAAAGAACAAAACCAACCTAAAGAAACAAATCATTAATAAATGAAATATCAGATCAGTGGCAATGGACAGAGTTTCTGCCACCCCTCAAATTCTTACCAGCACATCTCCTGATAATTATCTCACTAAGTTTTGTGCTTTACAGGACACTAAACGTTTTATAGCACAAATGAAAGGACTAAGGCATACTTAAGTAGTTTGTTTTCTGAGCTTCTCACATCCTTCCCTTCCTGTGTTACCCTTCTCTGAGGTATGTAATTTTGAGAAATAAGAGTAAATTGTTGGCATACAAAGCGCAACTAAGTAAGTGACTCTGGTGTCTGCTCTTCTGGATCCCTGACCATCAACTCATTTATGCAACCTCTATAGGTTTGAAAAGGTAATCCTGACTCTTGAGACTAGGTAAATAAGACTGTACCTTAAAATAGAAACAATAAAGAAATTTGAATTGATATTAGCGCATTAAAACGTATTGATCAATTCTGAAATTCTCATACTATGAGTTTTTTAAGGAGCTTAAAGCATTTAAGAAAATAGACGTACTGTACTTACCCAAGATTTAATTAAGTTTACAATGTTTAAATGCTTTGGGAAACCAATTTGTTAAATTTGTAAGTTCCCCACCATACACAAAATTGACCAAAGCCTTTTGACATAATAACTTAACCTGACTCTGGATTGTCTCCCACTAGCTAAGAGTGTTGAATGCATTTCTAGCTATACATGCGAGAAGGATCAAGTTAGGAAATGGTGCCTCAGAATACCTAAAGTCAAGTGTAGCAGGCAGGCAAAGGGAAAATATTTTATTAACTGAGCCTATGCTCTCTTCTTAGGGAATCAATTCCTTGGAGAGAGGCCTCGAGTGAGCAATGAACCAGGTGACTCAAACCCCTCCACACAGCTGACTGGGTCAGACACAGAAACCGCACTTAAAGGCAGAATACTAAAATGAAGGAACATGACCACATTCTTTCTGACCATTGTTGTATTTATCACAAACATCCTTCCACGTCAGTAAGTGTTTCCAGTTGCTGCATAGGTTTCCACTGTGTCTGGTTCTGAGTCCAAGGACTCTTAACTAATACCACTGGAGTCTTGAGCTGCAACTAAAGTCACAAAATACAAACAGCTCCAGTGCCAGTGAACACTGGACATAATACAACCTGTGCTCTCAGATAAAAGAGTAATTCCCTTGTACTATTTCCAGCCAAGAGAATTGATGCATTTGCTTTGGTTATTTTATTTATCATTGGGGAAAAAATATCTGAAGATCTGCACAGGCAAAAGTTTAAATTTCTACACAAGTTCACAAAAGTATAGACAAAGTGCAAAATTGAAACAATTCACGTGGTAGTAGGTGACATATCCATAATAGCTGATACTTACTCTGCACTAATTGTGTGCCATGTGCTATTCCACATCTATTACACTCATTATTTCATTTAACCCTTATAACAACTCTATCAGATAGGTCCTATTGTCATTCCCATTTTACAGATGAGGAAAAAACTCAAAGATGTTAATTACTTTTCTAAGGTTACAAGCTAACAAATGTCAGACTTAAACACAATGCTAAGCAGCAAGCGAAAATATTTACTGACATGGAAGGATCTTCGTGATATATATATGACAATGATCAGAAGCAATACAGATCAAATATGAATAATGATTGGGGGAATGTCATATTATTTATATGTCAAATTATAATGTCAAGTTATTTTATAATTCTTTTTCTTTTTGGTCATTTGTATTTCCTAATTCTTGTACACAAAATGAATAACAACTTTGACCCTCTTTCCCTTCCCCTTGGGGGGAAAAAATCCCAATGCACAGTATACAAATCTGGATTACCGAAATTTAAACAAACACAAGCCAGAGTTCAAAGTTTAGAAAAACTTTAACACAGCAGATAAAGTTAGTTTGATCAAAACAATAATCAAAATAAATACATGCATGAAGTTCTTGTTATAAACATATTGTGAGATACAATTTCCTAGAATCCAGTTCTTACCTGTCAGTTGATGTTGGGCTAGTAGCCACTGGTGCTTCTGCTGGCTTTTCTGCAGGCTTCTCCTGTTTCGTTGCACTAGCAGATGCAGGTTCAGAAGATGCTGTTGTTGATGCTGGAGTGATGGATGCAGGCGAGGGAGCTGGAGCCAAAGCAGGGGCGGGGGTTGGAGCCTGAGCCACAGCTGGTGCTGTGGAGGAACTAACTGTGGTAGTCGTGGCAGAATTTGATTGCTGAGTTGTAGCTGGTGCTGGTGTTGTCACTGCTTTGGGCTAAAACACAGTAAAAAGCAAAATAAAGAATTATGATAAAATACTACATCATTACCCGATCTCTAATTAGACTGTATTGTTACAGGATGCTACAAAAAATGTAACAAACCCACAACTTGAAAATAATTTTGTAAAGTGACATAATAAATGAGATCAATATTAGCAATCTGAATCACTATTTATGTTACTCTTTCAAAGCTGATGAAAGCATATAACTATCAACCTCTAATAGCTTTAGGCAACAGTTCCAGTCTTCCCATCAAGTTAATATGAAAAAGAAGCCAGTATTCAATAATAGAGAGAATGTGTACCCAGAAAAAGAACCACACAACGCCCCCTGCCCCAATTTATAATTTAAATTCCTTGGCTATAACTTTAAAGTATTCATTGTCATTTAAAAGCATTACCAAAGTAACTTTCTTATAATGGACATATAAGTAGAACTATGATTAATGAACATGCCAGATATTCTGCAGTATTTTAGAAGCAGGAGGAAAATCCCAATACTAACTACAAACCAATAGGTATAAATACAAAGAGGCTGACATAACATTTTGAGATGTATATGTAGTCAAACAGAAAAATAAAGGTAAAATAAAGTTATAACTACATGCTCAGAACTTTCTGAACTAGAAGCAGAGAGGTTCCCACAGAGCAAAAAGCAATCACATATGTGTAAAAATCATACTATGAGTTTTATTCTTCTCCTAAGGTTTATCAATACTCACTACTTGTTTAGCTCATAACTTTCCTAAAGACAAAAGGTAATTTTTGATGGAAGACAAGGTTAAAATTCAAGATAAGTTGCCCCAAGTATAAATGAACAAACTGTAAAAGCAGGGAGCCGAGTCTTGTCTTGTTCGATGTGAGCTAGCAGAGGCGCACACTGGAAAAGTGGTGAGCGCAAGGCAGCGGGAGAGGGCTTTAAAAACGACTAGCAGCATTCGCTCTCCTTTCCCTATTCTAAGTCTTACATTGAGCTCTCTAACTTTCTTGACTGCCAATATAATACTCCGCAAATTATTGATGTTCTAAATTGCAATCTGGATAAAAACGTAATTTAGATGTGTTACACTCCTTTAATATTTCCCTTAAGATTATTTGTGATCAATATAATGTCGTAACAACCATGCCCTCAAGGTATTTGTTGCCACAAAGAGCTATTTAAGCCTCATTCTAAACGGGATCAAACCCATCTGCTTTTTTTCCTGCTTAGTTTTGATCTTATCAGCTTTTTCCTGTCTCTTCTTTATAAGAAGGTCATTTCTCATCGCTTTCATAATGCTTAACTGTAGTTGTTTTCTTCCCCTTCTAACAACTGGCCTCTATTATTCACCTGAAAATAAAATGACCACAAATATCATTAGAATTCTATGTAAATAAGAATAGGTTCAACTCCAAGTAGCTACTCTTCAAATGCATGCACCTATTCTGAGACCCATGCTGCTTAATTTTTAGTTATGTTCTAAATAGTCAAGGTTACTGTAATACTAAAGGAAATAAGACCAATAACAAATAGATTTCCACATGTGTGGCTACCACATTTTCCATTATGTACTATGCATGATAAAATGAGATGAGACAATGGAATATTACTCAGCCCTGAAAAGGACAGAACTTCAGGCACATGCTACAACATGGATGACCCTTGAAGACATTATGCTAAAGGAAATATGCCAGTCACAAAGGACAAATACCATTTGATTCCACTAATACAAAGTACCCAGAGCAGTTAAATTCACAGACAGAAAGTAGAATGGTTGCCAGGGGCTGGGGGGAAGGGAAAATGGGGAGTTATCCTTTAACAGTACATAGTTTCAGTTTGAGAAGGTGAAAACAGTTCTGGAGATGGATGTAGTGATGACTGCATAATAACGTGAATGTAATTACTTAATGCCACTGAGCTGTACTCTTAAAAATGGTTAAACTGGCAAATTTTGTGTTATGTATATTTTATCACAATTTTTTTAAAAACTAGATAAAAAAACTAGATGAGACAAAGTTTCCTAATATGAATTCTGTTCCTCTGATTTAAAGCTAAACATTTAATAAGTGCTTGAATATAGCAAAATCAATATGGCTTCTAATGGATGTAAAACTTTTAAGTCCAACACATGTAAAAAAAAACAGCTGTTTACCTGTTTTTTGTTTCTCAGTACAAAGTATAGTATTTAATTACTGTATAGTAATTAAAATTTATTTGTTCAACTCTATTTTCCACTGCACAAATCAATTATTTTGCTATTTAAGAAAAAAAACCGTACTTCTTAAAAATTTATTTGTTCTACTTTTGGTCTTTGATAAACTGGTTTCAATTAACTATTTAAACTTATTTCTAGAGCTAGAAGTAACACTGTTCTTCTCAGATTATAGCAATTCAGTCCTAAAAACAAATGTCAGTACCACCACTTCTCTGTCTTAACTCTCCACTGCATGGTTATGTATCTTTAAACAAGGACATAAATTTTAAAAATCTCTGAAAACACATTCATTCTCTACTTTAGGGAAAAACTTAAGACTTTAATAAAATCTCCTAAATATTGTTTCTGTTTAAAACTTCTTCACAATGATCATTCTATCATTTCTTTAGCTGCCTTTTCCTTTTTTTTTGTTTCTAAAAATCTACCCCACTAACTAAGAAATAACACTGAAATTATAAGTCTACATGACTTTTCTGCCTTGAGGAGTTTGTCAGGTCTAGTAGATAACATAGCAAGTCCCTTTAAGGCACCCCTATTAAAAACTACAAAATAAGAAACATTATTCAATTTCTAAGAACCACATTTTCTAATAATTACATAATTAGTGATTTCACTACTCCAGCAAAACCTAACAATTTTCAACAAGATATTTATATAAAACTGTTTTAATTTACTCAAAATTACGTTCAAACTACAAACATATCAAATTACTAACTTTATGGTCGACCCAAGGAAACTTAGACTCTTTACTAACAGTTAAGTGCGTGCCACTCTGGATGTGTATCAAGTGTATTCACCTCAAAGCGTAAAGGCTGGACTTGGGAGGCATTGTTTTTTAAAGACCTGCAGGCAGCAAAATATACAGAATGAAGCTAGAACTTACTTTTGTCACCATAACCACCACAAAGTTTTTCTCATCAATTTTATATTCTTTTAGAGCAGTATCATCATTGAGGATTTTGCCTAATTCATTAAGAGAAAAAACATGTTATTTAAGGCAACGTAACCTTTGTCTTATGCATAACTGAAGTTAAAACAATCACCAATGGCAATTCTATTAGTCAACACTTTCCCCAAAGAAAAACATTAACCAATCAGCCAAGATAAAGATAAATGGAAATAGAAACATGACTAGTGAAGAAGGCATAAGCATTTGACTAAGATATCAAACATATACTGTATATAGATATCCCAAGCAATTCTTCAAAATTATTACTTATAAAAAAAAGACGTGCTGGGTAAGGAAACATTAACTAGGTCCTGAGAAAGGGGAGATCATGAAGACAAATAAAATTCAATACTGCAATTGCCCAGGGATCCCCCTGGGGAATAATCCATAATCCTTCCTGATAAGAGGAAGGAGAAAATAACAAACTTCCTGCTGCCACAAATACCGAGTATCTGGCAAAACAGGAATGTTCCAATGCTATGAAAGCGAGATATTCATAATCAAAAGTACTTCAGAAAATGACTTGGTACACAACAAAAGGCCAGACGGTACAGAACTGAGTAAAGCACAAAGGAGTACACAAGACTGGTCATGGTGAAGGTCAAGTGTTAGATGAGGATTCCCTCAGGTTTCCTTTCCCTTGAATTTAGTTTTCCATTTTTAAAAAGTCAGTGAATCAAAGGCTGCAAGCATTAAGACAGGAACAGAGTTCCTACTCTGTATAGAAATAAGTAAACAGGCTAAGACTAGGAACCAGAAATTCTAGTTTTCTGTCTTCCTCTTTAGGCTTCTGATTCCTAATCATGGGGTTAGCGTTTCCTCTAAACCATCTCAGTTAAGAAAATACTACAAAATCTATTATCTAGGAAGAGATGAGAAACCACGGGCAATTCAAGATCCACCCTACTGTCATCTACAATCACATCGTTCAGTATTTCTTTTGAAGAACAAACAGAAGAATTTTCCCCACAAAATTCACAAATCAAGTCTATTTTAACACACATTTTCCTGGTTACTAGTAAAGCTACTTAAATTTGCAATTTCCTATTCATATCCTTTGCTGATTTTGTTATGGGGCCATTCTCCCCTAATTTTTAAGAGCTTTTTATATAATGTGAATATTAATCTTTTCTTTTCCTGTCACTTATTTGCGTCTTTTGACACATAAGGTTTTCTATATTCTTCAGTCAATTTTGCTATTTAAAGAGAAGATTGAATCACATTCAAACGACTACTTGTTCACTGCTTCTATCTGTACAATCATATTTCTGACAGAATCAATTTGTATACACTACAATTTGTAAGATGATAATTTCTAAAACTAAAAGAATGTCACCATAAACAATAAAATGGCATCCTAATTTCAGTATTTAATTCATACCTGCATAAATTAATTTTTGACCTGCTACAGGAAAGGCATCTTTCCCCTTTTCAGACTCGATCTTCTCCTTCAGTGCTTTCACCTACAGGAAAAATAAAGATTCTTTTTTAAAAACTCTAAACAACAAATGACAATCTAGAATCTGAATAAAAGATGCAAGATAAAATTTTTATACATTTTAATTATTAATGCTTCCAAAAACCTGAGATCATGTCTTTCTAACATTATATCAAGAGATTCATTATTAACCTCTATTATTAGGTATGATAGGTATAAACTTTGTTTTACCACCATGTGTTAAATACACATAGATTTAAAAAAAACTTTACCAGTTGATTTGATAAATCTATTCAAAATAAAGACTTCACATCAAAAAGTTTTGATTCTTACTAAAAAGTTGGGCTTACTTCCCATAAAGAAAATAAACCTCTTTAATATAAAAGGTCTAAGAAATAAAATGGTCTCATCTACAATAACAAAAGTTAAATGTGAATGTTAAAAGGCAAATGATTCACTTTAAAAGTGTGTAGAGGGGCTGGACTAGTGGTGCAGGGTTCGCAGGTTTGAAACCTGGGTACAGATATATGCACCGCTTGTTAAGCCATGCTGTGGTAGGCATCCCACACATAAAGCACAGGAAGATGGCACAGATGTTAGCTCAGGGCTAATCTTCCTCCAAAAAAAAAAAAGTAAACTAACTGCTCCCAATCCTCCTCTTTTTGCTGAGGAAGACTGGCCCTGAGCTAACATCCGTGCCCATCTTCCTCCACTTTATATGTGGGACGCCTACCACAGCATGGCTTGCCAAGCAGTGTCACGTCCGCACCCGGGATGTGAACCGGCGAACGCCGGGCCACCGAAGCAGAAGATGGGAACTTAACTGCTGTGCCACCGGGCTGGCCCCTGGACATTAGTATTTTTACAAAGCATTACAGGTGGTTCCAAAGTTCAGCCAAGGCTGAGAACCAGTGTTCTACTTAAATGATCTTAAACAAGTGGCTTGGCTTATCTTAGCATCAGTTTCATCTGTAAAGTAAGAAGGACTAAAACAGATGATCTTTATGGTCTCTTCGATTACTAAAATTACGCAAAAATAGGCTCATTATGAAGTATTTAGAAAACGAGTCCAATCAACTTCTGACACTGATCAGACAGTAGAGTGGCATAGGAGTAAAAAAGGCAAGGAGACATAATGGAACTAGTTTCATCACTTCAAAGGCACAAGAATCAAGGGGGAAAATTCTACTTCCCAGGATACTTCTGAAAATTGTCTAAATTGATAGTTCCGAGCTTTATGAAAAGCTCAGTGAAAAACTGTCTGACAGAAAGGGATACAAAGAGAGGGTTCCTTTGTACAATTACAAAGTGATGCCATATTCTTCCAAAAAAAAAAGATAGTAATGTTTATATAGATTCAAGTACATTAACAAACACAATTTCACATAATCCTCAAAACTCTGGGACAAATGGGAATATCGTCCACTCAATTTTATAGATGAGGAAACAGAAATAAAGAGGTTAAATTTCTTCCCCAAATCACATTGCTACTAAGTAGTAGCTGAAACCCACAACCAGCTCTTCTGACTCTAAGCTTTAGAACCCAGTATACTGTGCAAATACCATCCAGATAAATCACCCTTTCTACACTGATCTTCCTGAAATAGGTCAGTGGCATCACTCCTAGTCTGATGTTCCCCAAAGCGGAAAGCCATTACAAAAATCTCAACCATTTTCTGCTGCTCTGAATTTCAAAAGTAAGACTAACATAAGTAACAACTTTTTTAAAAAGCGCTCAGAAAATCTGATCTCAACAAACTGAGGATATAAATTCCATGTCTATATCCAATTTAGTACATTGTTGCTCTATTAGATGGTAAACTCTATGCTAGGTGAGGTCAGTTTGAAACAGTACAAAGAGTCCACAACTTCTCTAACAACTCTACGGTTTGTCCCTGCTTTAAATACCATTTATGACAGTTCTGATTTTACCTATACATTCCGTTAGCACTTTATAAGAGTGGGAAATAAAAGACACGATCTCAATTTCCGACCTACAGTAGCCTTTAAAGACCATCTAGCACCCCTCTATTGCTACTAGAGCAGAGATTCTCCAGGTGTGTGTGGTCCAGGGAGCCCTGTTAGGTCATCTGCACGATCAAAAGACATTATTTGCCTTTTCTCACAAGTATACAGTTCTGAGTTTTCCACAGGATACAGAGCATGTGATATCACAAAAGGCTGAATGCAGAGGCAGATGAGAATCCAGCTATCTTCTATTAAAGCCAAATATTAAAGAGATGTGCAAAACAAGTAAAACAATGTCAGTCTTCTTACTGCTTTTTGTTGTTTTGGAAAATAATTTTTCATACTAAAATATATTGATTATAACATTTAATGGGTTATTATTTTTAACTGAACACAAAAAAATTCTGAGTTTTAATTTCTAATATGGTAAATATCAATAAATACAAGCACACAGACAAAAGTTATTTTGGAGTCCTCAATAATTTCTAAGTGTAAAGGGGCCCTGAGAACCAAAAGTTTGAAAACCGCTATCTTACATGCTAAATGACTTGCCCAAAGTCAAGTGAGCAGTAGCAAAGCATGGTTAGAGCACTCTGTGGTGAATGATAAATTTCCTTTCACACTTTTTTGCTTAGAGAGGGAGAAGAGATGCAATATTTACAACTGTGATTACTTGGTGAAAAATCACAAATGAATTATAGACCACATGAATCACTCTGAGTCAATCCAGTTCTCAGAACAGTACATAGTGGTTTAGTACATAGGGGTAACTCAATTATCACTTGCTGAACAAGTAAATTAATGTAGCATAGAAATACATGAAGAAAAAAGGAAATAAAAAGAAGAAATATATGAGCCAAAAAGTAAAAGAAACAAGCAGGAATTTACTCCTTGACAGGTCAGAATGAATCAGGCAATTAAGACAGATTTAATTGATAAATATATACATATATATATATATATATATATATATATATATATATAGTTTCTATCTAACAGAAACTGTATTTTCATTCCCAGCACCCATAAAATATATATATTTAAAAGGTTAGGTCAGTTCATTTCTATTCACACTTAAACAGGTCCAATTCTCCATCATCTTAAAAACAAAACAAAAAAAACTTCACAACCCCTTGTTTCCTGCCAGCTATACTCTCTTCCCCCTAGTCTGAAGCATTTTTCTTTTTTTTTTTTAAAAGGTTGGCACCTGAGCTAACATCTGTTGCCAATCTTCCTTTTTTTCCTCTCCTCCCCAAAGCCCCCCTGGTACATAGATGTATATTCTAGTTGTAGGTCTTTCTGGCTGTGCTATGTGGGACGCCGCCTCAGCGTGGCCTGATAGCAGTGCTAAGTCCGCGCCCAGGATCTGAACCATCGAAACCCTGGGCCAACAAAGCAGAGCGGCAAACTTAACTACTCGGCCAAGGGGCCAGCCCCTCAAGCATTTTTCAAAAAATTAACTACATATTCTCTTCACTTACTTATAACCTCACACCTATTTTCTCAAGAGTGCAATACAGCACTGATAAACAGAAGCATGGACTTTATTCTCATTTCGCTGCATATTTTCTCCAGTCGTGCCAACTCCCACAATTCCATTAAGACTGCTCTTACCAGTATCACTGAATTCGGCACTATCATAACCAGACACTTCCTAGTCCTTCTCTATCTTACTTGACCTCTCTGTCACATTTGACAGTACTGACCTGTCTCTCATTTTCACATTGTCTTCCTTTTGCTGCCATAAGGCCATATTTTTCCGGCTGTCCTCCTATCTCTCTGTTCACTCCTCTGTGAAATCCTCTTCCTTGGCTAGCTCTTTAAGTGTTACTCAGGGTTATGCCCAAGGTTGCCTTTTCTTCTGCACAAAACTTCCAGGATAATCCATCTCATCTACTCGTAGTTTTAATAACCATCCAGATGCCATCTGTATCTCCCCCAGCTCTCTCCTCACCTTCAGTTACGCATACCCATCTCTCTACTGGACACCTTCACTGGATGTCCTATAGGTATTTCAACCACAATGTATTTGCTGAAGGATAGTTTCTAGTTTGTCTAAACCTTCCCCTTCCCAATCGAGCACACTTTATAACAGCTTACAAAGAAGGGCCTTCTTTCTGGGTGCTGCAAAGAAGGAAGTGGCAGCAACCCTGCACAAGGTTTCTCTTGAGAAGGTCATGACCGGCAATGGATATAGTCATGACTCCTCTAACTGCTCAGCCTTGTGCCAGCACTCCCATTCCAACAAGTCATCTCCACAGGATAGATCTAAACTGAGCACTACAGTCCCAGTAAACAACCAGGCCTATCTTATCCAAGACTAATAAACAAGAAGCCAGGACTAAGCTTTCCTTTTGTTGCTTATCCTCCTAGATAAAGAACAGGAGTTGAACATCTGACTCAACTAGAGCTAACGCATAGCAATACTCAAGAAATCAAACTTTTTTCCTAGCCAAATACTTCCCTCTTATAAAACTGTGAATTCTGAAACAAAAACATACTCAATATCTAATATTAAACACAGTCGACGTGGCTGGTTTATAAGGCCATTGCTTCTGTCTTGCTCTCTTGGATCACTCACATTGGGAGATTCCCGCTGCCGTGTCATGGGACACTCAAGCAGCCTGGGTGGGGGGAACACATGGGGAGGAACTGAGGCCTCCAGTCAACACCCAGTACTAAGTTGCTAGCCAGGTGGTAAAGCCTGAAGGGAATCCTCCAGCCAGTCAAGCCTTCAGATAACTACAGCCCTTAACACAACCTCATGAGAAACCCTCAGAACCACAGAGCTAAGCCACCCCTGAACTCCTGACTCACAGAAACTATGAAAGAATAAATGTTTATTGTTGTTTTAAGCCACTAAGTTTTAGGCAATTTGTTATGCAGTAATAGATAACTAGTACATAGGCAGATATTATTATTATCCTCATTTTCTGAGGGGGACACAAAAGCATAGAAACAGAAGATTAAGTGCACAGGCTGTGGAGGCCAACTGCCTAAATTTGAATCCAGGCTAGTTACTCATATGGCAGTCGATATCTGTGAACAAATAAAGGTGATATTTGTGAGCACTGATGCAGGTGTTTTTGAACCAATCTGCCAGCCTTTGATCCAACAATCCCACATCCAGAAATCAATGCTAGAGAGATACTCTCAGAAGTACTTCAAAGATCTATCCATAAAGTATGTGCACTACACAACTCTTTGTAACACTAAAAACAACCCTAAACATCCAGCATTGCAAAATGGTAAAATACATTATTGCACATGCATTCATTTGAATACTACGCAATACAAGAATGATGACTATGTAAGCAAGGTATTCACTAAACACATGCACATATGAATGAATGATGAAAGGAATATTTACAATTATCCTCAAGGGAAAAAAAAGCCAGTTGCTAAGCAATTGATTTTTTAAAAAACATACACAATGTAGTTGTGTTCATGTATTACATTTAGATATATATATAAACAAAAATGACCAAGGGCATATACAGAGACCACAGTGGTTACCTAGATCAGGGGCCTAAAGCTTTTTAACTCAATATACTTTATTTACTATAATAAGCCTGGATTATTTTAGTAATTTAAGGGAAAACAATAGTTTTAAAGAAGAAGAAAATCTCTCTGCACCTCCCCAACTATTGCTTACTAATATTACACAAGAAAACACTGCAATTTTGAGATTTCATTAAAAAAAAAAGTCTAAGGCAGCAGTTCTAATACATAACCTAACAAATTAAAAAATAGCAACCAAATTTTGGCAATTATTAGCAAAAGGAGAGCGTGCCAAAGCCAAATATGTTGACAGAAGGATTTCATAGATTTTCACTATGGGCAAAGCTTTTTCCTCTCTGGTTCCTTGGGTGGTATCGCTCCATTTGAGAAAGTGGCACAGGCACTAAGGAGTAGTCCCTGAATTTCTCCCCAAAAGTAGGTTCCTGCTAATTCTAAAAACAGAATTGATTATAAAGATGTCAGTCCACTTCAGTGCAAACAGAAAAAAATATCCTCACTGGACCCAAGGAATGAAAAAATATAGCACAAGAGATATTTTTTGTTGAAAAAAATAACTGAGTACAGTAAACAGTACTGAGTGAATACAGTAAACAAGGGCAATCAATCCTTAAATTAAGGTTAGGATCCAAGAGCCTACTATTTTAAATATAACTTGAAATCCAGAATTCATTTTTCCCACAGCAACTATGGTCCATAGGCTCCTAAGGCAAACTACGCATGCCAATTTAATGTATCCTATTCTAAAATATATTCCTAACAGGATGATTTCAACAAGACCAAAAAACACACAGGACTTTGAAGACTGAGTAAGTAGAAAAGTAGAAACTCCCAAGATACACATAATTTTTAAAGTTTCTATACCAACAGAGAATGGATCTCCCTAATACACTAGGGAAAAAAAATCACCTACCTATTCAACCAGAAGTGTGTGGAGGAGGGGGAGAGAGAGTATAATCTTTCTCTCTCTGTTGAAGCCTCTAGGACCTGATCATACATATTAGTTATCTGTAGTCAGTCTACTGCCTCCGCTGGAATAGGTTTACATAATGTTTAAAGGGTTCATAAAGGTCATTCAGTTATAAAATTAGTTCTTTGAGACACTACACAAGGTATTCATTTATCCACACTTACAGGGAGCAGATGCTGTGGTGTCCTTCGGCACGGACCAGTGCTGCAGCACGCTGAAATTTAGCACATTTCTTTCAAAAAGTAACAGAAATGTTATACATTACCTATCAAATAATCTCACAATTTCCAAGCTAAAAAAGGGCAGGACATTGCTCTTACAAACTGTTTGAAACTGCTGATTATGTCAAGTTGAGATACTAATACCACCTCATTCACACAAACCTTTTCTTAGAAAGGATAATGAAAACATCGATCAAAATAATAGAAAAGTGATGAAAGCAGATTTGTTTAAAAAATTGCATAAATTTATTTCATTTTCACAATTCAGTAGAAATTTTCAGATCCATGATCTCACCTGATTTTCACACCAACTTTATGAGGAAGGCAGGTAAATTATTACTCATTTTTACTAATGAGAAAAGAGATTTTTTTAAGTACTGTGCTCAAGGGTACAGGACAAGTACAAAGTGGGAGAAAAGTTTCCTTTACTTTAGGAATAGTACAATGTATTTGAAAAAGAACAAGATGTGGAAAAAAGTAAACAGAATCAAGAGCTGCTCAAGTTTTGCTGCAAGGAGCAGAGAAATGGGGCAGCAGCCAAAGAGGGATGTGAAGACATGGCAGGGTTTTAAGATGGGGAGAATGTTTGTACTATACTCTAGAAATGGAAAAATCAATGATGCAGAGGAGAATGGGAGAACTGATGGAGTGATGTCCTTCACAGGTGACAGAGGACAGGATACAGTGGAAAAGTGGAGGGACAGGCCTTAGACAGCACCATCCACAACAGATAGCTATCCACAAGAAAAGGAAGCTGGCAGGTAGGTAGCTCTGGTAGGACCCTGTAGAAGTTCTGTCCTGACTGCTTCTATAATCTCAATAATATCTAAAATCTAGGGTCATCAGCTGAAAATAAGGAGGAGATGACATGAAATCTGCCTATGGAAGCAGAAGAGTGAATGGTCTAGTGAGTGAAATATATGACTGTCAGGCAGCATGAAGGGCTTAGTTAAGGTTAATGTTCATGAACTTAAGTGAGACAAGTCAATGTGGCTATGTTTGTCTTCTAGCTGCACAGGTGCAAGCACATACAATTGAATTTAATCACATTTGGAGTTTTCTATGCAAGAACAACGGAGTGAGTGTGGGACCATATTGCCAAGCACTGTCATCATTCTAAGCACTCTATATGGAGTATCTCAAACTTACATAACCTTCAAAACAACCTTACAAGGTTAGTACTTCCAGTGGGAGTATCCACATTTTAGAGATGAGGAAACAGGTATATAATTGGGTAACTTGCCCAAGGTCACATAGCAAGTGGTACAGCCAGGACTGAAACCCAGGCTTCAACAGTCATGCTATGCTGACCCTTGCAGGGAGTGATTATAATCACTGATTCTATTTTAGCTGGGCAAGGGTGGAAGTGATAACATGAGGGGAGGGCCAGCGAAAAGAAGTATAGATCAAAAGGATTATAGATCTCTATCATTAGAGTTGGAATAAGAGAGAAGGTAAAGTGAGATACTAAAAACAGACTACGGGGTGGGGGTGGCGGGGTGAGTTACAATTACTGGTAATGATAAGAGCTAGTTACTAGCCATGGGACTGAATACTTGAGGTAGAGTAGAAGGAAAGATCACTGGATGAGAGATTAAAGAACAGAAGGCCAGGGTATGGGCAAGACTATCTTTCAAAGACATTGAAACTACCAAGGCCACTGACTGTGACCCCAGGCAAGTTACTAATCAGGTTGGTTCTCATTTCTTCTTTTTAAAAGATACACTATTACATATTTTTCACAATTCTGGTGTGGGTTTCTTTTTAAACAATGCCTACCACATGCTGCGAAGCTCAGAATTATTATAATCATTTTCATGTTTTTAACCCACAGATAAAAGCAACTAGATTGGAAAAAGGACAATGTCAAGGATCATTAACAATATACAGTCATGTGTTGCTTAACAACAGGGACATGATCAGAGAAATGCATTGTTAGGTGATTTCACTACTGTGTGAACATCAGGGTGTACTTAGACAAACCTAGATGGCATAGCCTACTATACCCCTGAGCTATATGATACTAATCTTACGGGACCCCCGTATATGCAGTCCGTCATTGACCGAAACGTCATTATTTGGCACACGACTGTGTGTCCAAAGCTACTATCTCCACTTTCTCATCTCCCATTCGTTCCTCAATCCACTCAAATCTAGCTTCCAGCCCCCTACTCCAAGGAGACTACTCATCAGTCACTAATTACCCCCACGGTGCCAAAATCAAAGGTCATGTGCATTTGTATCTCACTTTGGATTTCTTAAGCGACAAATAAAAATGGCAAGCAATAGCATATATTGGAGAATATGAGGAAGCCATTTTGTGTAAACCTAATTTGGCCTGACCTTGTCTTTCCAAAAGGGCCTGACAGAGGCCGTTGAGCGTGCATTGTATATCTGCTTTAGATATTCCCTATGGCAAGAGCAAAGGCCCTTGAGATAAAGGTGCAACTTCCCTCCCCCTCCCAACCTTCGGCATTTCTTTAAGGATTAAGCATCTTTTCTTAGGCTAGAAACTGATTGCTGCGCTCACCTGTGACCACCCAGCTCAAGACAATAGACTTGCCTCCTGCTACGCCCTCCGAGATAGCGGACCCACTACCTGCTGTGTCCATCAAGCGCTGTGCCGACAGGGCAGGGCAATCTTGTGACTTTTGTGGGAGGGACATTTCAATCATGTGAAACGTCCTGTATGGGGGTATATAACCACTCTGTATACCTCACTTCCTTGGTGCCCTTTCTTCCTTCGGGAAGAAAGGCCCCAGGCCATGGTCCTCAGATTTCAGCTCAGAATAAACTCTCCCAAATTTTTATTTATAGATTGGTTATGGATTATTTTCGGTGACATAAGCATTACACACATTTGACCCTTTCCTTCTCTTTGAAACATTTTCTCTTCTTGGCTTCTTCCTACCTCAAGGCTTGCTCCTTGACTGACGAAATTCCACATGTTAGAGCATCCCAGGATTCAGCTCTAGGCCAAATCCTATTACCTAGCAACATTCTCACCAACGTTCCTCAATTCTAGTAGCATAGAAGTACTAATTACGTACAATGGATAATTTAGGCATTAGGGCCCAATTTCCTCAAGAAATGGGCACTGAAAAAGACTGCTAGATGATCTCCTCCAGTCCGACGGATTCAAGTCAACCATACACACTGGCTATTTTCCTGTCTCTATCTCCAGTCCAACTTCTCTCTGGAATCAACCTTCATAACAAATCTTCTCAGCATCTCCACTTGAATGTTTAATAGGCACTTTAAACTTAAGCCTCAAAGTCCCACCCTGATCTCCAAACCTGCTCCTCTCCCACCCTCCACATCTCACGAAAGAACACAAGTATACAATTTATACAATCACAATCTACGTTTCTCAATTTTCCCCACTCCAACCCATCAAAAAATTTTCTCAACTCTATCCTCCCAAATGTATCTCAAATCCACCCACTTCTCTCCATATCTCCACTCCTACTTCCCTGGTCAAAGCCTTGACTGCTTACGACTCCTGCACAAGCCTCCTAACTGGTCTCCCTGCTTTCACTCTTGCTCATTCTACTCTCCATGCTCCATACAGCAGGTAGGGTAACCTTTCCAAATCATAAAAGATATCATTTCCCCTTCTGCTTAAAATCCCACAAAGCTTCCTATTTTACCTTGAAAACCCCCAGCTTACTACAAAGCTCTGCAGGCTCTAGCCCCTTGCTCAACTCTCTAATCTCTTATCCCTCTTCCTCTTGCCTCCTAGATCCACAATACAGGCCTTTTTTGATTGCCAAAACACACTCTTAAAGGGCTTTCCCTAAAGAAAAAATTCCCCACCTTCTCAGAGTACTTATTATTACTCAGATCTCAGTTTAAATGTCACCTTATTCAAAAAGGCCTCCTGTGGCCAATTTAAAAGTAGCCACCCAGTCATGCACTATCACATTACCTCACCCTATTTCAATTCTCTACAAAGCACTTACCATTATCTCATTTTTAAAATTTGGTTTTTGACTGATTTATTCCATTAGAACATACGCACCATGACAGCAGGACCTGACATTTAATAAGTACTCAATCAGTATTAAATAAATGAATCAACACGCAAACATTGAGGGATCACTGACTTGACAATTCACCAAAAGAATGCATTCAATTCATTCAAAAGATCTTTATTAAATGCCTACTGTGTGCCAGGCACAGAAAGAGCAAAAGCCTAGCAGAAACCATACCAGATCTCACAGGTACTTCTCGTGTTTTGTTCTACCAATATCATTATGCCAAGAAACCTTAATTTCACCTACATGATATAGTACGTTAATACATTTACCGCTTAATGTTTCAATAATCTAGGAAGCTTCTATAAAACACCATCTCCAGCACAACTATACTAAAATACAATAAACCACAATAGGAACAACTCGGTAATAAATGATGAGTAGCAAATACTGTATAAAGAACAAGTACTAAAGCAGTATTTTATAGCATAATCACCAATATTACACAGATAAACCACAAAACGAGGTCATTCTTTGCAGACTATTGTATACCACACTAAATATGTTGTTTATATTAATTAAAACTACTGTATCTCTACAATTCTCTTATCAAAAACTTTCCAGTGTATATACACAGCTTTGATGTCACTTACATAGTAATATGATCACATTTCAGCTTGTGCATTTAAACTCATCTCAAATTTACTGTTGGGTTTTTTTTTCAGTTATAAAAGCACATAACAGTAGCAACGATTAGCAGATTGAAGGATTAACTGTATACCACATACTCCTTCTGTCAGCATTTTCAGTGATACAATAAAATCTGCACTGTACTACAATTATCTCAATTTTGTTCTTTAATTCATTTGTTCTTAATTAATGAGTTTAAGTAACAGCAAAACGAAAAACTAAGTGACTTTGGATCTAAGCTTAAAAACAGTGTCTTCCACTTGCCACTAAATGTCCATCACACCAAGAAACTTCAGAATTTTTAAGAATTTAAAGGAGCAGCAGTCTATTACACCTCTCTAAATGCTTTATTAGACATATAGATTATTTAAATTCCTCCTACATTGTTTTACAGTAAACTATCTATTTAATATAGAACCTCACACAATGAAGGATATTCCTTTAGCAATGGTCTCCCCATCCCACACATACTACCATCTCATTTTGTTTCTCTAGAATTTGAACAGAAGAGGAGATGCATTACTATTGGAATAATAAAATGACTACTTTCCAACAGTTAACACTAAAGGCAGTGCATGGTAATGGTCAAATAAACGGTACAAAATGGCTAGTAAGTGTTAAGAAAGTTTTGCTAGTTAAAAAAAAAGGTGGGGAGGACTTTGAACATTCAAAAACTAAAGGAATACAAACACTTTAAAAACAAATCGGCTTGCTTTTTCCACTCGGTACATCTACTCTATGGCCAGTGAGCTCCAGCTACGTCAATAAGGCTTCCAGAAGACCCAGACCATGTCCCACACGTCCCTGAACTCCTCCGGTCCTGTCAGTCAAAGCTTACTAAACATTTACTCGTTCAACAAATAGATCATTCCCCTGACTCCTCTTATCTTTCAGTCTTCTCTCTCACTCATTTTTGCTCCTGTTCATCTCAAGCTTGCAAGAGTTTCTGTATGGGCCACCTCTAATTACTTAATTTCCTTAGTTCCTTCCAGGTAAAAATCAAACAAGGACAAACCTTTGAGCAGCCAAAATACGAGCTCTCAGACACCAAAATCTGTTAATTTTATGTAGATCTTCCTATAGGCCTCACTAAAATCCTATTTTTTCCCTTCGTTTTAGATGTATTTCTAATATATTTGGTTATCTAGTTTTCACAACAAATTAGAAACAGAACACTTAAAAGTCTCCCTATACTATATAACTTTTATTGTTTCTTTTCTTACTGGAATTCTACTCTCAAGTACTGTATCAAAAATAAATATTAACTAGAAAACCACTATAAAATGAAATTAAAATACTACTGGCTTGAGAAACATTTGTGAAATTTAAAGCCATTAAAACGAAAGCCTACAAGTCATACCACAAAATAAATGTTTTCATTTCTTGCCCCAGGTTAACAATGTCAGTTTTCATATTTATATAAATGGCAACAAAAATTACCTTTATAAAAACAGCAACAATAAGCTGAAGCCTCTCTCTGTTACAATGAGGCTTCAGAAAATACAGTTCTAGAAATATATTTATAATTCATATAACTTAACACATTCCCCTGGAAATAAACTTGAAAGCAGCAAATAGAGTTAAGAATCTATACGAATACAATATTAGCTCTACGATACTGTACGCACAAAGTGCCTAAAAAGCTATACAAACCTTGTAGAACATAAATATTTCAGTGGCGCTGTGGGAAGTCACTGCATAACTTCAATAAATCCACAGATATTCACCAAAAAAAAAATTCCTTTAGGTTTATTAATTCCGATAATTCTGGAATTAATTCTGAATATTATAAGCTGATAAAGTTCCTGCAGCACCCACATTTCTTACTATGAAGAACCAAAGTCAAATAGATATCTTATGCAAAATTTTGTCTGAAAACATTAAACAGCTGCATTTTAACTTTTAAATCCTTTAACAACTTAGTGCACACTAAGCAGTAAAGGAATACTCAAGAAGAGTTTGATTTTTGTAAGTAATTTCAATCCACAGTGTGCTGTCAATTACTTCTGAGGACTCTGAAGTTTCTCCTATGTAATTGTTACTTCCTGCACCTTTAAGAATGTACCACACAGCATACTTCCACATACACTTAATATCCTGAAATCAAATTATCTTGAGGACAAGTCCAAAAAGGTTGGGAACTATGTTTCTTAAATAATTAAAGATGTGGAAAACTTTAGATTATATGAGATAGGTAAAACACCACTATATGTTCACTCAAAAGCATCCGTTGATTAATAACAGATACGACTTTTTGACCACAAATTAAATACCATTTAATCCTCACATCTCTGCAAGGCAGTTATTACTCCCACTGTGCAAAGGGTGCAACTAAGAGATTAATTTTCCGAAGGTCCTATCAAATAAGTTAGAGCCACAAATGGCACTCAGGTCTCTTTAACAGGAGGCCCCCGATCTCCACCAACAATAGAATCAACTATTTTTTTAAATAGAGATGGGCAGAAAGTTGCTGGCTTAAACTTAGCATTATGACAAATCTTAACGGGGTACGAAATCACAATTTCAGAACGTAAGTCGTAAATTTATACCCAAAGCATTTTTAGATTCTTGGCATGAAGTTGTACTGATTTCGACACAGTAGTTCTTTCTGCAGTCACAAATACAGAAGGTGGCATGAGAATTTACCACGTGGACTTCGGAAGTGTTCAAGGGTTTAAGCGCAGAAGAGATTCAAAGTAATTTTATACCCCCTGAAACGCTATTATGTGGGGGTAGGGGTGCAGGGTTCCAACTCCTACAATTCCAAGACGTCTAACACAGAGGACCCGCTAATCTGGAGCTGACTTTGAGCCTTTCTTGGAAGGGCTCTAATGCAAAAATCTTCACCACCAAAGAGGTCTCAAAGTACAATCTACATAAGGGTGTGGGTGTGGGTGGCGGGAGAACTGCAGCTCCATAATTCAAGAAACGTACACATAAAAGGGTTCCCAATTCTGGGTAGAAGAGGGCAAAGAATTCATTCCACCACTCCTCACCGCTCACCTCTCTCCTGCAGACGGAACCTGATAGCTACTTTTTTAAGGCTCATTATCTCCGATTACCACCTCCTAGACCTTAGCGCCTAACCCGTCCACGCAGGGGTAGTGGCGACGCCTACCTCTCCCTCCCCCACCTAGGCACCGACTCCAGGGAGCCGGCTCCACCGCCCAGGCAGCCCTAACCCCCTCCCCCTCCGGCCCACCACCGAGAGCTCCCAGGCTGAGGCCTCCCGGGCCCCGCGGACGTGTGCTCCACGCCATCTGCCACCAGGCCCGCGGCGTCCGGCCACCGCGTCCCCTCACTCCTGCCACAAAGCCCGCGGCGGACTCCGAAGGGCCGGGCCCCGGGGCCCTACCCGCTCCCGGAACCCGCAGGCCTCATCTAACACCCGGGGCCCGAACCCCGCACTCGCCGCCCCTCCCGCGGGGGCGCCGCGAGTTCTCCCCGCTCCGGCGCGCCGCCGGCCCTGCTCGGAGCCGAGGCCGGGGCTCCGCACGCAGCTGCGCTGCCCCCCGCGCGCCCAGGCCCGGAGGGCCCCTCGCACTCCCCCGCCGCGCCCAGGCCCGCGCTCCCCGCCGCTCGCACCGTCTCCTCGGGGTCGATGTCGATCTTGAAGGTCTGCTGCTGGAGGGTCTTCAGGGTGACCCGCATGGTGCCGCCGCGCAGCTCGGCTGCCGGGCCTGCTCCGGGTGCTGGCCGCTGGGCGGGGTCTGTGGCCTGGCGGGGCCCCGGGGTCGCCCGCGCGCCTCGCGCACTCGGGAGGAAGGCGGTGGGGGGTGGGGGCTTGTCACATTCGCCCTGTGGAGCGGCCTCTCCCCCAGCCCTCGCCCTCGGCCGCGCCGCTGCCTCCGCGACTGCGGCCTTCCCCGCGAGCTCGGGCCGCCGTGCTCCCTCACGTGCCCGGCGGCAGCCCCGGAGTCTGCAGGAGGCGCGAGGGGCTCTGCGAGACCAGCAGAGAATCCGCTAGCTCACCACAGGCTGGTGGCCGCCATCATCGTGACTCGCCGAGACGCGCCCCCTCCCCCACCCGAAGAACCCGAGGATGGTGCCGGGCTGGCGAAGTGCGCAGGCGTAGGGTGCGGCGAGGCTGTGCGCAGGCGCGGCCGAGAACTCCGCCCCGGAATTGGGGCGGGGCGGGTTGCGGCTCTGGAATGTCCGCGGCCTGGCTCCGGCGTGCGCAGGCGCAGTCAGTGGGCGTTCCGGGGGCTCGCGGGGCTTCCTCGTCGCGTCTGCGAGCCGGGGCGTTCTCCCGCGCGCAGCCGCTCCGCCCACGTCCGGACTCCGCCCCGCTGCCGGAGTTGTGCAATCCGTAGCCGGGGAAGCTCTACGTGGAGACCGGACTGAGTGGATGCCCAGCCCTGGAGCTGGGGAGCTAGAGGGCGGTAGGTCGGGGCGGGGTTTCAGCGAAAGGATCGTGGAAACCACGGAGATGGGCTGGCGCTTACGGGGCGCTTGCTGTGTGGCTGTCTTTGGGGTCGCGACTGATTCTTTAGTCCTGAGAGCACAGACTCCAGCGTTCGACTGCGTGGATGGACCTTGGACCTAAATAGAAGCACCATGTGGGAGGTCAAGTTATATCACTCCTCTGGGCAGAACTGTCCAATGCTTCCTTATCTCACCCAGTGTAAAACTCAAAGTTATTAGAACTGGCCACATAGCCCCTGCCTCTCGGCACATCTCAGGAATCTCCCGGCGTGCCCTTGGCGTTGATGGGTACCAGGCATACCCTCCCGCCTGAGGGCCTCCCTCTGCACTTGCTGTCCTCGCTCCGAGTCCTCTTTCCCCAGATACCTGGGTGATTCGCTGTCTCACTTCCTTCAAATCTTTACTCAAATGTCACCTTCTCAGTGAGGTCTACCCTGGATACCCATCTTAAAACCGCAACTTCTCTAGCTCCATTATCCTGCCCTGTTTTTGTTAAAATAGTATTTATCATGTTTTAATTACCATAGAATGTACATATTTATTATATAATTTATCATCTTTCTCCCCAGACTGAAGCTGCACAAAGACAAGAATTTTATTGTGTTAACCTATGTTCCCCCAGCATGAAGAAACGTGTGTGGCACATAGCAGGCACAGAATAAATATTTGTGGAATGGGTGAATATGCTTCCAGTTCCTCATCAGTCAGATGGGAATAAGGGCCCTCTGATGAATAATATATGTAAAATCTTAGTACAAAAAACATAGTAAGCAGTCCGTAAGTAGTTAACTCTTTGTAGTATGCCCGTTTACGGATAAGAAAAATAAAGTAGACAAAATGTTGAGTAATGTGCCTGGAGTCACCCACCTAGTAAGTGGCAGATCCAGAATTTGAACCTTAGCAGAATGAGTCCAGAGCCTGTGTGCCTAGGTGGCCGGCTGTTGTGTCTCTTCGTAGGATACGCTGTGGCACATTTGACTTAAAGTGGTTCAAATATAAAGGAAAGTTAGTTAGACCACTAGCTGTGTGACCAATGACAAAGTACCTCTCTGGGCCAGTGTCCTTACTGATACAATGTCACTGCTTGGTTTTCCGTGGATTCTAGGAGCTGAGATATAATTCTTCCATGGAACTTTCCCTGACCAACCTCCCTTTCCACTAACCTGGTATTTCCTCTTCCACAGCAGGTATCTCCCTGTATGGTAATTCAGTATCTAACCCTCTGCCCTCTGTCTTCCTGTATATCTGCTGTTAGTCACCATGTGATCTCATCTTGTCCCTTGTTTTGAAATACCTTCAGCCTGGATGTCTCCCCTTAACCATAGACAGTTAGCCACTTGCCTGTGGGATATCTTCACTTGAAATATAACAAGCCTCTGAAACTTAACATGGCCAAACAGAACCATTGATCTCCCTCTGGACCTCCCTTCCCACTGAAACCTGCTTCTCTCCCAGTTTCCCCCCATCTTAGTTCATTGTACCACCATCCATCCAGGCGCTCAGACCAAAAATTTAGTCATCGTCCCTGATAAATCTCTCTCCTCCCTTCCTCCCTGACAACTACCACATCTAGTCCATTAGCAACTCCTATCAACTTTATTCTCCCAAATATATCCCAAATTCAGCCATCTCTCACCATTTCTACTTCTACAACTCCAGGCTAATTCATCATTATCCTTCACCTGCCTCCCAGCTGGTCTCTCCATTTGCACTCTTTTCCCTCAACAGCCTCCCCAGCAGTCAGCATGGTCTTTTTTAACCATAAATCAAATCGGGTCACATCTATTGTTTTTTGGGGTTTTTTTTTGAGGAAGATTAGCCCTAAGCTAAAATCTGCTGCCAATCCTCCACTTTCTGCTGAGGAGGACTGGCCCTGAGCTAACATCTGTGCCCATCTTCCTCTACTTTACATGTGGGACGCCTGCCACAGCATGGCTTGACAAGTGGTACGTAGGTCCATACCCAGGATCCGAACTGGTGAACCCCGGGCTGCTGAATCGGCACGTGTGAACTTAACCACTGCGCTGCTGGGCCAGCCCATCACATCTATTCTTAACACTTAATTACACTTTCGAATGGAATCCAAGCTCTTCACCTGGCCTTGCAGAGCTCATGTGATCTGACTCCTGCCACATTCTCTGGCCTCATCTCTTTCCTCTCTCTCCCTCTCAGTCACTCTCATCCCTCTGCACCACCTTTCTTTCACCCATTAGACGGGCTAAGCTGGTTCTAGCCTCCGGGCCTTTGCAGTTGAGGTGACTTCATCCTGAAACTCTGTCCCCCCAGATCTTTGCATGGCTACCTCCTTTTCATCGTTCAGGTTCCAAGTCATATTTTACTTCCTTAAGAGGACTTCTCCAACAGCTTTGATAACACTTAATAAACATGTATTAACCCTTTACTCTAGACAAGACACTATTCTAGGCACTTTACTTAGATAGTCTCATTTAAGTCCCACAAAACTCCATCAGATCAGTGCATTACCCTGGTTTAAATTTTTTCATGGATCTACCTGAAATTACTATTTTTTAACTTGTTTATTGTCTATCTCACATTACTACCCACTTCCCATTTCTGCTTTCTGGGGAGAGGAACTCACTGTCTTTTTCACGGCTCTTTCCCCACCACCTAGAATGGTGCCTGGAACAAGTAGGAGCTCAAGAGCGTGTGTTGACTGACTCCCAACTCAGCTGTAAGCCCCAGGAGGCGAGGTGTTGTGTCAGTCTTGTTCATCATGGTATCTTCAGAGTCTAGCACAATATGGATGCTTGATCTATGTTGCTTGAAAAAATGGTAAAGTCACTTTAGTTATAATTGATAACAGTTGTAAAAAAGCATGTGGAACTATTTTAGAAACCAGAAGATGCTGTACAGAGGTATGAAAACCTTTCCTGCTTCAACTACTATTATCTGCAGAAAAGGAGAGGTCAGAGATGCCTCTCTATATATTAGTGTGTGTCTTTAAATAAATAATCTTTTTCTCATGGCAAAAACCCCACAAAACTGTAGAAAGGGATTGATTGAAAATAAAATTCCATTCCCCATTCCTAGAAATAACCATTGTTTTGAGTGTCTTAAAAATTTCTAGGGGCCAGCCTAGTGGCATAGTGGTTGAGTTCACACACTCTGCTTTGCTGACCGAGGGTTCACGGGTTCAGATCCTGGGCGTGGACCTACACACTGCTCATCAAGCCATGCTGTGACAGCATCCCACATACAAAATAGAAGATTGGCACAGATGTTAGCTCAGTGACAATCTTCCTCAACCAAAAAGAGGAAGATTGGTAACAGATGTTAGATCAGGGCCAATCTTCCTCACCCTCCCCCCAAAAAAGTTTCTAGATATATGCAAGAACATATTCCCCCAAATAGTTGTGACAATAGTAGATTTGAAATGTCAGTGTCAATTAATTGAAAGATTCACCCAGTAACATTCTCTAAAGTACAGTGTTAAAATAAAAAGTTGTTTTTGTTTTCTTTTAATTTCTGGAGAAACTGTATGCCAGACATACCCACTCTTGGCCCAATAGCACAGGCTGGACAGACTATATACCTCCTTGTAAGATGTAGTTGCCTGAGCCCACAGTCCCACTGTTCACATGACACATGATGGGAAACCCCACTGCCACCCCCAAAATGCAGAGGCCACCGAGGTGAGGGTGCTTGTGAGCAAGGCCCTGTAGGCTAGGCTTCCTGCAGAGCTCTTGGGCCCAGACAAAAAGATGGAGGGAGTCCTTGATTCCAAATTTTTGGTAACAAGCCCAGGAATTTTGCTCGCATCTTTGGAAATCAGTCAAATGATTACAGGGAAGAGGATGAGCAAGCAGAGATGCGGCAGCTACTGATTTCAAAAATACCAGGGTAAAAAATGCCCAGGTTTTAACCATTCATTGATTCAGCAAATAGTTATTGAGACTCTCTCCCTGCCAGGGACTATTCTGCATGCTGGGGATACAGTAGGGAACACAACTGCCCTCAAGAGGTGTCTATTCAAGTGGAATAATAGATGAACAGATGATAAGCTAAAAATCAAAAAATATATCAGCTGACGATAAGCGAAAAACACATGAAGAGGGGCTGGCTCTGTGGCCGAGTGGTTAAGCTGTGCGCTCCGCTGCGGCGGCCCAGGGTTCGGATCCTGGGTGCAGACATGGCACCGCTCGTCAGGCCACGTTGAGGCGGCGTCCCACATCCCACAACTAGAAGGACCTACAACTAAGATATACAACTGTGTACAGGGGGTGGGGGGGGCTGTTTGGGGAGATAAAGCAGAAAAAAAAAAAGGAAGATTGGCAACAGTTGTTAGCTCAGGTGCCAATCTTTAAACAAAAAGGCATTTAATTAAAAAAAAAAACACATGAAGAGAATCACTAGTGCTCAGAAAAGATAGAGTTGCTACAGAGAACGTGCCAGATCTTTCCTTCCCCTCCCCCATGATTCTTTCTTCTCCCTTCTTCATCCAGCACTTGGCCCCAGGAAGGCCAACCTATATGGACTCCCTCAGTTGGCGTCTTGGGGAGTCCCAGTGGGAGATGGGAGTGAGGGAGGAGAGTGAAGTTAGGGAATTTATTCCTCTTTATGCTTGGTGGTGCCCCTGACACAAGGTCATTGCTTCTGTAGGATGGCCCCTCTCCAGGTGACCCTGTTCTTCCAGGTTTTGGTCACTGCTCCCCACCTTGCCCCTTCAGGCCTACAGGGTCCTTATTTCTCACTCCGGGGTACTGCGCTCTCCCTGTAGTTTCCCTGTATTCTCCCCTCCATCACTGTAGAGTCCCTTTCATGGATCTTCCTGGAATACACCTGTATTAGTTTCCTAGGGCCCCCGTAACAGAATATCACAAACTGGGTGGCTTGAAACAATTGAAGTTTATTGTCTCACAGTTCTGGAGGGTTGAAATCCAAAATTAAGGTGTTGGCAAGGCCGTACTCCCACTGAAACCTATCAGAGAGAACCTTCCTTGGCTCTTCCTGGCTTCTGGTGGTTTGCTGGCAATCGTTGGCATTCCTTGGCTTACGGCTGCAACACCTCAATCTCTGCTTCCATCATCACATGCTGTTCTCCCCTTGTATGTCTGTGTCTCTGTCTTTTCTTATAAGGACGTCAGTAGATGAGGAAAAACTCTTATTGTTTCTCCTCTACTCCCCACTGTATCACTACTTTCATTACTTTACTTCTGGTCACCAAATGTGTAGGTTTTTCCCACCCCAAGCAGTTCTCCAGTTCTCTGCAGACACCACCTGGGGGTCCTACCATTCAATTCAGTTTTGATACTACCTGGAGTTAACATCAGATCCCATAAGTTAAGGGCTCGGTTGCACAAGACTTCCCCCACTTCAGATGCCAATTCCAAGTCCCAGCTTGTCACCTGTATTTCAGACCGACCAGCTATAAACAGGTTCCCACGACCCCTGCTTCTGTTTGATAATTTGCTAGAAGAATTCACAGAACTGAGAGAACACTTACGTTCACCAGCTTCTTATATAATAAAGGATACAGATGAACAGCCAGATGAAGAGATACATAGGGCCAGGTGTGGGAGGGTCTTGAGTGCAGGAGCTTCTGTCCCCGTGGTGTTGGGGTGTGTCACCCTCCTGGCATGTGGATGTGTGCACTAACTCAGAAGGTTTCCAAACCCTGTACTTTTGGGATTTTTATGGAGGCTTCCTCACCTAGGCGTGATTGATTCTTAACTCAATTTCCAGCCCCTCTTTCCTATCTGGAGAATGGGGAGTGGGCTGAGAGTTCCAAGCTTCTAATCCAGGCTTAGTCTTTCTGGTGCCCAGCACCCATCAAGGAGCCCACCACGAGTCGCCTCATTAGTACAAAAGACACTGCTATCACCCAGGAGATTCCAAGGGATTTAGGAATCCGGTGTCAGGAACCAGGGTCAAAGACTAAATATTAGCATGAAGCGGGGGCAGAAACCAATATAGGTACTTCTTAGTATTTCACACCAGTCATTGGATTAAGGGCCCACCCACGCCAGTATGACTTAATCTAACTAATTACATCTGCAATGACCCCACTTTTAAATAATGTCACATTCTGAGGTACTGGGGGTTAGGTTGTCAACATATCTTTGGGGGGACAGAATTCAACCCATATCAATACCTAATTTGAATGTGGCATGTTTTTCTGCTGAGGCCCTGACTGATGGACCGGTTAATCAGGGAAAGTCTGTGTGATAAGGTGATATTAGAGTAGAGAGAAGTGAGGAAACCAGCCACGCAGGTACCAGGGAGATTTAGAGGAAACCAAGTAGAGGAGCAACAGTATTAGCCACAAATGTTCATACTCACATAGCACATTTAGCCATGAGGTAGAAGCATCGTTGGCATATTGGAAGAATCCCCAGGAGGTCAGATGAAGGAGCTGAGGAAGCCGTGGAGAGAGAGTAGCCAGTGACGTTCAAGATGTAAAGAAAGTGGGGCAATGGGTGGAAAGCCATTGCGTACTTTGGCTTTTATTCAGAGTAACATGGAACCTCATTGGAGGGTTTAAGGCAGAGGAGTGACAGCATCTGACTTATGTTTTGAAAGGATTACTCTGATCACTATGTGGAGAACTTCCTGGGGGAGCTCGAGGAGGATGGATGCAAAGAGATCAGTTAGAGGTTACTGCAATAATCCAGACGAGAGTAGTGACTTATATCAAGGTGGAAGCCATACAAGTGGTAAGAAGTGGTTGGATTCTGGATTTATTGTAAGAGCTCACAGGCTTTGCTGATGGCGTCAACGTGGAGTGTGAGAGAAAGAGGCTGTATTATACTATAAAATCTATGGGTGATTTATGACAAATTTTATGTTAATAGAACCTCTTTGCAAGTTCTAGATGTTTGTAGAGTGGTGCAAGTATTTCCTTGTTGTAATCAAAGCTTGCAACTCTATTGAAAGTATTTTTGCATACCAGAATTAAATATACTTTTTAAAACAATTTCAGCCCATAACAATTGACCTTTAAAAATATCTGATGTCTTCTAGCTTAGACTCCTGGCTTCCTTAACCTCTGCCCAGCTCCCTCCTCCCTGCCCCCCTGGGTTTCTCAGCCGTGTGAATCTCGTTTATTGTTCAGTCACTCTGCCAATTCAGGTTTGTGGGAAGAAGCAGACACTGAAATGGAATTAGGAATACAGGAGGTTTTGTGGTGGGTATCAACTGTGAAAAATAAAGGGGAGGAAGCAGGATTTGGCAGAGAAAGGCTTTAGACCACAGTGCTGATGTCTCCTGTGAAAGGAAAGAGAAGGAAACACATTGGGTAGAGAAAGATTCAGACTGTGATGCGGATCTGACAAGCCTTAGCCAACCCTTGAGAGTAAATGGAGCAAAGATTACCCATTAGAGCAGTCAGCTTTTGGACAAAATTGCCAGACCTTGGTATCCCCGCCATGTTCAGGGACTGCCCAGGAAAAGCTATCAGCTAACTGTACTTCTCACAGCTGAGTTCTCACAAGTAAGTTTTTTCTCGACAGGCAATCTGAGCAGTGTGCTTGCTTGAGTGCCACAGGCCTCTGCTTGCACCGTGTCGACCCACTCATCCATACACACTCAGGACACGGCTGCTCCAGGGGCCCATTGAGCCTCTCTTATTGGAGGGAAGCCTGGAAGAGGTAAGATAGTGGGACAGACCACACCGTTCACACCAGGATTTGGGCTTGGGGCCACTGCTGGTACTCATTATTTCCCTCCTCCACCATCCTTACTAAACTCCCTTTGTTCTCATCCATCACCTCTGCTGGTCTAGATGCATTAGCTACTGGTGTGACCCAAACTTTTCTTCCTGAGGGGAGTAAGCCTTTGATGTTGACACTCTTCTCAGACCTGGATGGCTGCACTTGTCCATTCATAGTCACAGCTGGGCAAGGGAGTTGCAAGAAGCACCCAAGTCAATCCCACATATATTCCTTCTTGTCCCTGATGTGTAACAGTGGCCCTGCTTTCTTTTGCTAGTAAGGATCAATTGCCCCTACCAAGTTGATGACTCTTCTTGCTTATTGGTCTCTTGATATAAACAATGGCAGCTATAGCTTGTAGTTCAATGGGACCATTGCTATGTCCCCTTACAAAGTGCTTACCCTTTGAGGACCAGGACTTCTAACCCCACACAGCCCAGAGTTATGGGGACAGAAAAGTCCCCAGTGGGTCACTGGGAATGATAAGCGGGATCACTCCTTCCTTGCCCTGATTCCTGGACTCAACTAGTCTTCCTGCTGGGGACTCAGTGCTTTAGGGTTCTCGGATTCAGTGTGTAGATTGCATCCTGGAGAATGAGACCCTGTTCTTGCACAATATTGCCTCTGAGATACAGCTTCAACTGCACTATCAGCAGGTCATTCCATTGCTCTCTCAGCCAGCCTTTTCTGGAGAGGGTGGTATATGATAAGACAAATGGATCTCATGATCACGGGATCACTCCCAAACCTCCATCACTGTGAAGTGGGTCCCCTGGTTAGATGCTATGATGGGTGGGATTCTGTGACTATGGATCAGGCATCCTGTAAACTCTTGTATAGTGGGTCAGGCTGAAGCTCTACTGGCTGGAAATATAAACCTGTGCCCAGAATAAGTGTCTATTCTTGCGAGAACAAAGTGCATGATCTTCCAGCATGCAAAGGGCCCGATGCAGTCAACTTGCCACCAGGCGGTCAGTTGATCCCTCGAAGAACGGTACCATATTGGGAATTCAGTAGTGGTCTCTCTGGCAGGTTGGGTGTTCGGAGGTGATCGTAGCTACATCAGTCTAACTGAGAGTTCATGCCAAGAGACTATGCATAGTCTCCATCTCTGCCACATGGTCACTCTATTCACGTGTCTATCATGTTTCTACTCTTGCCTATTCTGAAGGACAATAGTCAGATCCCTTTAAAACATAAATCAGATCAGTTCACTCATGCTGAAACCCTGTAATGGCTCCCAACTTCAATCAGTAAACTCCCAAGTCTTTACAATACCTCCCCCCTTTCTCCTCCTCATCAGCTGCACATTTCCCAAGTTCACTCTGCTCCAGCCACGCTGGCCTGCTTGCTGTCCCTTGAACTGGCCAGGTCCACTCCCACCTCCGTCATTTGTTCTCTCTCCCTGCAACACTCTTCTGTAGATAGCTGACCTCTCCTTCACCTCCTCCAACGTTTGCTCAAATCTCACCTTCTCAATGAAACCTACCCTGACCCCTTGATCACCCTATCAGTATGACACAATGCCCTACACTTCCCAGTCCAACATTGCCGATTCCCCTTACCCTGCTTTCCTTTTCCCCCCCCTCATTGAACTTACTATTTTCTGCAACACTATATAATTTATTTATTTGTCATGTCTTCTTGTTGAGTGTCTGTCTCTCCTGCTGGAAGACAGGGATCTTTATCTGTTTTGCTCCTTCACATTCTTTAAGCACCAGGAAGAGTGCCTGGAACAGAGAAAAGAACTCAATTAATAATGAAAGGAAAACTGAGCTACTCATCAAAAAAAGCAAATTAAAACAAGGCGATATTATGTGTTAACATTAACAGTTAAGACTTAACCTCCAATAATATCCAAAGTGCATGGGAATGATGTTTTTATAGTTTGCTGTTGAGTTTACAATTGGTTACAACCTTTTGGAAAGCCGTTTAGCCATATAGGTGGTTCTTAATTTCTAGAATTTCAACTCTTATACACACTACATGAATACCCCTAAAACTACTTTTCTTGGCTCAGCTCTCTAACTATGATTTGAAAAGCTGATTTTATGGTGCAGTCAGCCAGGCACTGGGGCAAAGGCCTGGCATTCACATGTCTTATGTTTAAACAGTATCATTTACACAACCCAACATTTCTTTTTCTCATTTGAATTGATTTTTCTCATTAGTTTTGCAAGAGAGAGTAGAAAGATTGTTAGCACTAAATTGTGAAATAGATCTTTTGCTAAAGTTCAATATGTTTAAATAGTTCTTGTTTTTTCTTTTTTCCCAGCTCAATGTTCTTTTTCTCATTCAACAGATTTTTTCATTCTCAGCTAAAGCTGATTTTAATACATGATTTGTTTGAAGTCTACCTGGCTTGTCTTTAGAGTTAAAAATCATAGCTGGATTTTTGTTGAAATCATGTTTATTCGTTAATTAATTTATTATTGTTTATTCTCCCATGTTTATTGGGAATTGATTATATGCCCACACGCCCTACCTGTGTCGGATAAGTCTGACTCTCTGCCCTCAGGAGGTTGCTAGGAGGAATAAACAAGTACAAAATCTGTGTTTGGTGCTGGGGTGGAGGCAGGTTCCAGGAAGGCAGTGGGCTTGATTGGCCCTGGGTGGGGTGGGAGATGGACCCGGGGACTCAGCATCTTTCAGCTCTCTCTCTCTCTCTCTTTCACAGCTGGTTATCTAATCTTTGTATTGGCCAATGTTCTGAAAATTGTATTCAAATTAAAATATTATCTTGTCCTAAAGGAAATTATGAATAAATTAATAGAATTCTGTGGGCTTCTCTGAAGAAACTTTAATGATGGGGATACATTCTGAGAAATGCATCATTAAGCAATTTCACTGTTGTGCAAACATCATAGAGTGTACCGAAGGGCAACAAAATTTGCCACCTCAGAATGTGCCTCTTTAACATGAGAATTATTTTAGGTTGATTATCTTATTTTATTATTTTTTTTGAGGAAGATTAACCCTGAGCTAACATCTGCCGCCAATCTTCCTCTTTTTTGCTAAGGAAGACTGGCCCTGAGCTAACATCCGTGCCCATCTTCCTGCTCTTTATACGTGGGACGCCTGCCACAGCATGGCTTGCCAAGTGGTGCCATGTCTGCACCTGGGATCTGAACCGGTGAACCCTGGGCCACCGAAGCGGAACGTGCGAACTTAACCTCTGCGCCACCGGGCGGCCTCAGGTTGATTATTTTTAAGAATCAGAGTCAGAACGTTTTTCTTGTTACCTCCCCCTTGACTCCCTAAAAGAATTCAGATAAAAAACCTGTCTCAGGAAGCGAGCTATCACCTTGGCATCACATGAACTGGGTGATAGACAGCGAGGAACCTAGAAAAGCCTGTTTGTTGGGCTCCCCTCTGTGTTCTTCTGTTTCTGTGTGGCCAAACGCTCCGTTTTCCAAATGTTTGCTCCTTTTCACTACCTGTGAGTTGCCTTCGTTCCCGTTGGAGTCCCTGACTCTCCCCACCCCCAACATTTTCTTTCGTCTTTAGCTGAGGGTGGTATTTAAGGGGAGGGATTTG
The DNA here is from genome assembly GCF_021613505.1 of Equus quagga. Classification (NCBI taxonomy): domain Eukaryota; kingdom Metazoa; phylum Chordata; class Mammalia; order Perissodactyla; family Equidae; genus Equus; species Equus quagga. The sequence continues at coordinate 70,870,855 of NC_060267.1, read as the reverse complement.
GCCATTTTGGCAAATTACTAGGTTTTCCTGGGTTTCTTCCATGTGTACATGTTATTAAACTTTTGTTTGTTTTTCTTCTGTTAGTCTGTCTCATGTCAATTTGATTGTTAGACCAGCCAGAAGAACTTAGAAGGGTAGAGGAAAAGTTCTTTTTCCCTACAGTACTTACACGAACCTAGACGGCATTGCCTACTACACACCTAGGCTATATGGTACTAATCTTATGGGACTGCCATCATATATGCGGTCTGTTGCTGACCAAAACATTGTTATGTGGTGCATGACTATATTTAGAGAGTTAAGAAAAATTCTTTTTTAACTTTAAATGGCAAGCATGGGTTTCTTTTTCACAGACTCGTGTTTATGATTTGTGGTTTTACAGTACAAGCATGCTTGTGTTTTGCAGAGCTGTAATAGTATAAGTTAAGGAGAGCCCCAGGACCCGAAGTGTTTGAAGTTTAGATAGCAATTGGCTCACTGATCCATCTTTTCTTGCATATTCATTGTTGAGTGAAATTGGTTTTGTAGTTTCTAGCTCCCATTGGTATTCCCAGTCTGTCTCATTCCTTCTTGGGTTTCCTCACTGCCAGTTCCCAATTATTATAAAGTAGATGTAGCTCACATTGTAGTTTAGTTGAAAATAAAATAAAACCAAAAAACACAACAGGGCTAGAGTGGGGCGTGCTCCTAAACATAGCAAAAACTGTACCTCTTAGCTTTCGTGACAAAAGCACTGGCTCTGAGAAAGTTAGGAATGAAGAAGACCCTGCTGCTCAGGGAAATGGTATGGTTGTATTGTATTATGTGACATTTAAAAAAGTCATTATATTCAACTACAGATCTTCCTGGACTTATGATGGGGTTACATCCTGATAAACCCATCACAGGTTAAAAACATAAGTCAAAAATGCATTTAATACACCTAACCTACCGAACGTCATAGCTTAGCCGTCCCTACCTTAAACGTGTTCAGGGCACTGACGTTAGCCTACTGTTGGGCAAAGTCATCTAACACAAAGCCCACTTGATAATAAAGTGATTAACATCTCATGTAACTTATGGAATACTGTACTGAGTGAAAACCAGAATGGTTGGATGGGTAGAGAATGGTTGTAAGTGTATTGGTTGTTTACCCTCGTGCTCGTGTGGCTGTCTGGGCGCTGGGCTCATGGCCGCTGCCCAGCATCACGAGAGAGGGTCGTACTGCATATCTAGCCCAGGAAAACATGAAAATTCAAAGTTCAAAGTATGGTTTCTAATGAATGTGTATCCCTTTCCCACCATCATAGAGTTGAAAAATCGTAAATCGAACCACTGTAAGTCTCCAGGAGCAAATGTAGTTGTCAAAAATGGTTATATGCCACTTAAAAGTATATTGCCTCTTGTGTTGGTATAAGGATAGATAGAATAGAGTGAAAAATGGCAGTCTGTAAGAGACTGTAGTGTATATCCATTTAATTTAGGATTTGATGGCACAATAAAACATTATTTAATAATCTTTAATAGAGAAAAGTGTTAGTGGTGAAATAATTGGCTAGCTATTTAGTTGTGGGTTGAATTGTGTCCTGCAAAAGATATATTTAAATCCTAACCCCCGGTGTCTGTGAATGTGACCTTATTGGAATATAGTCTTGGTACATAGAATCAAGTTAAGATGAGGTCACACTGGATTAGAGTGGACCCGCATCCAGTGACTGGGAAATTTGGACACAGACCCAGGCACAGGGAAGAATGCCATGTGACGATGGAGCAGAGATTGGAGGAATGCTGCCACAACCCAAGGTACGCCAAGAATTGTTAGCAACCACCGGAAGATAGGAAGAGACAAGGAAGGGTCCTCCCCTAGAAGCTTCTGAGAGAACATAGCCCTGCCAATACCTTAATTTCAGATTTTTAGCCTCTGGAATTGTGAGACAATAAATTTCTGTTGTTTGAGGCCACCCAGTTTGTGGTAATTTGTTACAGCAGCCCCAGGAAATTAATACAAAAACTTCTATGTACACCAATGTACATTCCAGATGGGTTGATTCGTAAGCATAAAAAGTCAGGCTACAGAAACAGAAGAAATAAGAAACAAATATTTGTCAAATTTCTGGTTGGCAGGAAATATCCAAGCTTAACTTATAATGGAGTTGACTACATACAGATTTCATTATCTCATCATGTAATAACAATGTAAACAGAATAAGAAGCATGCAACAAAATGGAAAATATTTTCAACATGTGACAAATTTAGTATCCTTAATATATAAATTACTCATGCAAGTTGAAAAGGAAAGCATTACCATCCAATTAGGCAAAAGCACAAAAGTTTTATACAGAAAATTCATGGAAAAGGTACAATTAGCCAATAAATAATAATGTGAGCCAGTGTTTATATAGTGCTTATTATGTGCCCAGGTCCTTTTCTAAATGCCTAATGCATTAACTTTTAACACTCACATGAATTATGAGATGACTCTGGTCAAGGTACTTACTCTTTCTGTGCCTCAGTTTTCCTCCACTGTGCACGTGTCTGAGGATTTCTCCATGAAAGATGCAAAGAAGTGAGACTGCTGGGTCATAGAGAATGTGTATTTTAAATTTAATAGGTCCTACCAAAATGCTATCCAAATTGCTGCATCAATGTACGTTCCTATCAACGCTGTTTGAGAGTACCAGTTTCCCCTGACGCCCACCCAACACTTAATGTGTTGTGTAATTTTCCTTTTTGCTAATCTGATGGGCAAATCACTCTTGCGTCTCAAGAGTTCAAATCCTATTCATCCTTAAGAGTACATTTAATTTCCATGTTCTCTTTTTTTTTTTCCTTAAAATTTTATTTTTCCTTTTTCTCCGCAAAGCCCCCCGGTACATAGTTGTATATATATTTTTTCAGTTGTGGGCCCTGCCAGTTGTGGCATGTGGGATGTCGCCTCAGCCTGACTTGATGAGCAGTGCCATGTCCACGCCCAGGATTCAAACCAGCGAAACCCTGGGCCGCCGAAGCAGAGTGCAAGAACTTAACCCAGTTTCCGGGGTTAACCCAATCGGGGGCCCCAATTTCCACGTTCTCTTTGAAGATTTCCTTCAACTGCTCAGTGAATCATTTTTCCTTCCTCTCAGTTCCTTCAACATTTTTCTACTCATTCAACAAATATTTATTGAGCATTTACTATGTGTTGTAGTCCCTGCAGATAAAGCAATGAATAAATTTGGCAAAAATTTCTACCTTTATGGAGCTTACATTCTAAGGGAGAAAGCAGAAAATAAAAAAATAAAGTTAAATTTATGGAATATTAGATAGCAATAAGAACAAATGAAGCAAGTTTGGGGAGTTAAGAAGTATCAGTATGGAAACAGGATTGAAATTTTGGATACAATATCTGAGGAAAATCCTAGAGAAAGGTTATTTGTGCGTTTTTTTGTAGCATTCACCACTCTTTATTCTATGTGTTTATTTTATTTTTTATTATGGTAAAATATACATAACCTAAAATTTACCATTTTCACCCTTTTTTTTTTTTTTGGCTTGAGGAAGATTAGCCCTGAGCTAACATCTGTGCGAATCTTCCTCTATTTTGTGTGTGGGTTGCCACCACAGCATGGCTCACGAGTGAAGTAGGTCCACGCCTGGGTTCTGAACCTGTGAAACCAGGCTGCGGAAGTATAGCATGCTGAACTTAACTGCTATGCCACAGGGCTGGCCCCCCATTTTAACCATTTTTAGATGTACAGTTCAGTGACATGTAACACATTCACATTGTTGTGCAACTATCCATCACCAGAATGTTTTCATCATCCAAAACTGAAACTCTGTCCCTATTAAACAATTACTCCTTCCCTTCCCCCCAGGTACTGGCAGCCACCTTTCTACTTTCTGTCTCTGAATTTTTTTTTTTTTTGAGGAAGATTAGCCCTGAGCTAACTGCTGCCAATCCTCCTGTTTTTGCTGAGGAAGACTGGCCCTGAGCTAACATCTGTGCCTGTCTTCCTCTACTTATATGTGGGACACCCATCACAGTATGGCTTAGCTAGGCGGTGCCGTGTCCACACCCAGGATCCAAACCGGCAAACCCCGGGTCGCTGAAACAGAACTTGTGAACCTAACTGCTGCGTCACCAGGCCAGCCCCACTGTCTCTGAATTTAACTACTCTAGGTACCTCATATAAACAGAATCATACAATATTTGTCCTTTTGTGTCTGGTTTATTTCACTTAGCATAGTTTCTTCAAGATTCATCCGTGTTGTAGCACATATCAGAATTTCCTGCCTTTTTAAGGTTGAGCAATATTCCATTATATGTATATACCATATTTTGTTTATCCATTCATCTGCCAATGGACATTTGGGCAGTTTCCACCTTTTGGCTATTTTGAATAATGCTGCTGTGACCATGGATGCATCTGTTCAGATTTCTGCTTTGAATAGTTTTGGGTATATAACCAGAAGTGGAATTGCTGGATCAAATGGCAATTTCATGTTTAATTTTTTGAAGAACTGCCATACTGTTTTCCATAGTGCCTATTTTACCTACCAGTAATTCCTACCAGTAATGCACAAAGGTTCCAATTTCACCACATCCTCACTGACACTGGTTTCTTTCTGTTGTTGTTTTCTTTTGGTAATAGTCATCCTAATGGGTATGAAGTGGTATCACATTGTGGTTTTGATTTACACTTCCTTAGTGATTAGTGATGCTGAGCATCTTTTCATGTGCTTTTTGACCATCTGTGTATCTTCTTTGGAGAAGTGTCTATTCAAGTCCTGTGCTCATTTTTGAATTGGGTTGTATTGTTGTGGTTATGGTTTTTGAGTTCTAGGAGTTCTTTTTAAATTCTGAATGTTAATCCCATATCAGATATGTGATCTTCAAATATTTTCTCCTATTCTGTGAGTTGCCTGTTTATTGTATTAATGGTGTCTGTCTTAGTCCACTTGGGCTACTATAACAAAATACCATAAATTGGATAGTCTGTATACAGCAGAAGTTTACTTGTCACAGTTCTGGAGTCTGGGAAGTCCAAGATCAAGGCCCCAGCAGATTCAGTGTCTGGTGAAGGCCCACTTCCTGGTTCAAAATGGCAGTCTTCTCCCTGTGTCCACACATGGCAGAAGGGATGAGGGATTTCTCTGGAGTCCTTTTTATAAGGGCACCGATCCCTAATACCGTCACCTTGGGGGTTAGGATTTCAACATATGGATTTTGAGGAGACAAACATTCAGACCACAGCAGTGTCCTTTAGTGCACAAAAATTCTTTAATTTTCATGAAGTCCAGTTTATCGACTTTTTCTTTTGTAGCCTGTGCTTTTGGTGTCATATCCAAGAAATTATTGTCAAATCCAATGTCATGAAGCTATGATGTTCTCTAATAGTTTTGTATCTCATGTTTAGGTCTTTGATCCATTTGAGTAAATTTTGTATACAGTGTTAGGGAAAGGTCCAATTTCCTTTTTTTGCATGTAGCTACTAGATGTTCATTTTTTTTTTTTTTTAAAGATTGGCTCCTGAGCTAACAACTGTTACCAATCTTCTTCTTCTTCTTCTTCTTTTTATTCTTCTCTCCAAAGCCCCCCAGTACGTAGTTGTATATTTTAGTTGTGGGTCCTTCTAGTTGTGGCATGTGGGATGCCGCCTCCATGTGGCCTGATGAGCGGTGCCATGTCCATGCCCAGGATCCGAACTGGTGAAACCCTGGAGCTGCCAAAGAGGAGCATGCAAACTTAAACACTCGGCCATGGGGCCAGCCCCATAGATGTTCATTTTTATTACATTTGATAATTTTCCATATTGCAAGACCCCTAAGGACAGCACTGTGTCTTATAATCCTTTATATCCCTTATAGTACCATGCATTTAACAAGAGCTCAATGTATTTTGAAAAAATAGATGCTTGTGGGGCTGGCCCCGTGGCCGAGTGGTTAAGTTCACTCGCTCCGCTGCAGGCGGCACAGTGCTTCGTTAGTTCGAATCCTGGGCGTGGACATGGCACTGCTCATCAGACCACGCTGAGGCAGCGTCCCACATGCCACAACTAGAAGAACCCACAACGAAGAATATACAACTATGTACCGGGGGGCTTTGGGGAGAAAAAGGAAAAAATAAAATCTTAAAAAAAAAAAATAGATGCTTGTGGTTACTGACTATTGAATTGAATTGAACATATTAGTCTGTCAGCACCTTAATTGTAGGACCCAGCACATAATAGGCATTTTAAAAATGTTTATTGAATTGAGGAATCGAATATATTCTTATTCTGAGGGATTTCATTGTCAAAGGAAAAATTATTTTTTCAATTAAGTTGATGTTGATAGGATCAGACAATGAAGAGATCATTGTAAATATTACACAATACATATACGTAAAAAGAGAATGACATAAATACCCAAAAATAATTCACAGAGCTATTTTCAAAACAAGTACTCAACTTTTTCTTGGAAGATGGTGAATTCAAACTAGGAATTCACCATTTGTCTCTCCTTGAAATCTTCTTAAAATAATCCAGTTAAAAAAAGAGCCATAAGAGCTCTGGAAAACTGAAAAGGGTGATGTAATAGTTACACAAAAATGTTCCCAGTGAGCCAGGCCTGTTGGTACTCAAGTCCTTGTGTAACCAGCTCCCATATAGTAGCTGGACTTTAACCAACAGAATACAGCGAGCGTGATGATGTACCATTTTGTATCTAAGCCTTTAAAAGTTCAGGCAGCTTCCTGTTTTACACTTGTAGGGGAGGAAAAAACTTTTTTCTTCTATCTCTCTTGGGTTCATTGGCTAGAGCCCTGCAAATTAGATGGAATAAAGACAGATTAACAAGAGAAAAACAAAAGAATTTTAATAACACATGCGTTTATTTATGTATTTATTTTTGGTGAGGAAGATTGTTCCTGAGCTAACATCTGTGCCAATCTTCCTCCTTTTTGTATATGGGACACTGCTGCAGCATAGCTTGAAGAGCAGTGTGTAGGCCCATGCCCAGTATCTGAACCCGAGAACCCTGGGCTGCTGCAGCGGAGTGCACAAACTTAAGCACTGTGCCACTGGCCCGCCCCAGGAATTTTATTAACACATGCAATTTGCATATATATGGGAGAACTCAATGATGAGTAACTCAAAGAGGTGGTTAGAACTTGAGCTTATATGGCATCTTAGCAAAGAATAGTAAATTTGTGGAGAAGTGACAAGACAAAGGAAAAGGGTTTTAGGCTTCCACTGGTGGCAAACTATGGGAAGGTAAATATATGGAGGAAACTAGTGGAGTAAGGTGTGTTTGCGCAGGTCCATCTCAGTGTTGACTCTGTCTTTTTCATGGCCATAAAACGTCCCTGGAAGAGGGGAATTATGGCAGTCCTCATTGCTCAGACGTTTCTGCTTTTGATCAGATAAGGGAAGCTCCGGTAGGCTTCTTTCTGCATCTGTCCATTCTCATTTGCCTCCAGGTCAAAATAATCCTTACGCCAAAGTGGCGTATTTTGGGGTGGCATATTCTGGTCCCCTACGCATTCTTGGAAGCTGGCAACCATGTGTAAAGTCCAATTACCATGCTGTAGAGAGAGGCCACTTAGAAAGACCCTATAGGATGAGCTGCCCCTGAGGATGGGGAGAATGGCCATCTGCAGAAGCACCAAGGCATCAGATGTGTGAGAGAAGTCATCTTGGATGTCCCTGTGCAGCAGAGCTGTCTGACTGTAACTGTGTGAGAGATCTAAAGAGAGACCGGAGGAAGAACCACTCAGCTGAACCCAGTCAACACGTAGCATCATGAGAGGTCATAAGAAATTGCTGTTTTAAGCCATGAAGTTTTTGGGATAGGCAGCTCTTGTTCTGGAAGCTATAAAGCATCTGGAAATGGATTGGTAGGACCAAAAAACACCCAGGTGGATTTTCCTGTATGAGCTCAAGGAAGAAAATTCCGAGCTCAGAGCAGAGGCACTGCTATCAGGAGCCAGCCCTGAGACGCAAAGAGTTGGGTAGGGCTGTGAACAGAAGGACCTCAGGCCTGGCACACCTCCCTTTGCTCGGTGTGCCGGCTAAGTGAGGGGCTTGCCACAGGCAGCTCCTAAATTGGGTGGAAAGGAGTTTGGTGGCAGCAGTGCCCTTTCAGGCTGCTGTGGTAAACTGAGCATGTCATGATAATTCAGCATGTCACCTCCACAGTAACTTCCTACAGTGTCCTTAGTATCCCAAGGACAGAGGCTGGAATGCTGAGCGGGATTTTTTTAAGGGTGGGGGAGGGGCACATCAAAGCAAAGAATTTGGAGAACTCCATTTATCTTACTTGAGGGATTTTCCTAACTGCCTTTAGGGAGGTGAATAGCTGAAAATATTCAAAGAGCAAAGGTCAAGCCTTACTGAGCTTGATCTCATCAAATGAGGCAAGATGTGAAGACAAACCAGACACACCAGGAGAGATGTTTAGCCAGTGCAGTCCTGACAGCTCTCACTTATATGCCACTTACCACGTGCCGAAGGCCACTGCTCCAGTTCACTCACAACCTTACAGAAACTGGCAAAGAGAAATGGCAACAGTCTGATCCCAGAGTTTTCACTGTTAACCACTAGACCATAAAAACAGAATGTGATCCAAGTGACCATTTTAAATCAGTGGGAAAAGAATGGCTGTTTCCATGACAGTAAGCTGCTCCTGCAGAAATTAAGTCAATTATAAGAGGGGGCCGGTGCTCCAGCTAACATTCTTCATGATAAAGATAAAGAAGAATTAAAATGAAAACAAAAATAAACCATGTGTTACATTAATATCTCTAACTAATAGAGCACACTTATAAATCAATAAGGACAAGTTAAATAGTCTAATAGAAAACTTGCCAAATGATATGGACATGCGATAAATAAATGAAAAACACAAGTGGTCAATATCACACATTTGAAAAAACACTCCACTTCGCTAGTATTTAACTCAACACAAGTGAGAAGAACATGAGATTTTAGTTATCGTGTATGGCACTTCCTAAACAGAGGAAAAATTTGAGGTGACATACCTTATTAAATATTTAAACTTAATAACTTGGAAGATGTCAAACAAGGTGATACTGGAACTAAAATAGACAAATGAATCAAGGGAACAGATTTAAATGCTTCACAACAGACCCTTCCATGTGAAAAAAAAAACTGTATGATGAAAGTGATAACCCAAGTAAGTAAAGAAAAGGAAGATGACTCATTTAAATTGTATTGGAGTCATTAATAAATTAAATGGAAAAAAAAGTTAGATTTATACCTCACGCCATAGACTAAAATATATTCCAAGTGGATGAATGGATTATATGTGAAAAATGAAGCCTTTTAACAATTAGCAAAAGTGGAGGTGAATATTTACCTTATCTCAGAATGGGGAAAGGGCTTCCAAGCACAAAAATAGTGGAATAAAATGCAGAGGAATAGATGGACTTAACAGCATCAAAGTCAATAATGCGTCTATTGGAAAAAACATAAATGAAATAAAAAAGGAAATTATAAACTGGGAAAAAGTGTTGCAATAGTCTTTCATGTATAATGAGACAAAACCCTTTATTATTATTTTATTAATCCACTCAAACATCAAAGAAATATATTTTGATTAATTGAATTGGCCAGGACCTTTTTTTTTAATAGAATGGCAGTGCTCAGTGTTAGCAAAGGTGCAGAGATGGACATTTTCCTACACTCCTTGTAGACATATAAATTGCAATATTCCTGGAAAGTTATATGGCAATGTGAAAAGGTCTTTAAGATTTTCATGATTTTTGAGATACCAACTCTACTTCTTGGTATTAGTCCTAATGACATATTCAGAAATATGAACTCCTTTTTATAAGCAAGATTTATGTATCGTCATTAATTATAATAGTGACAATTGGAAGGTGGAAATAGCCCAACTGTTAAATTCTAGAAGAATGGTTCAACAAATTACATTGTATACGTTTGATAGAATTGCCTAATGACCATAAGTCATGATTTTGAAGCATATTTACTGACACAATAAAATGCCACTCATTCATTTATTCATTCATTCTGCAAATATGTATTGAATAACTAACATGTGTCAGGCACTGTTATAGGTGCTGGGTTTTCATGGTGAACAGAACTTTCTCCTGGAACATTCAGGAAAGGACAGAGAATAAATAAGCAAACAAATATGTCAGGTGGTGATTCATGCTAAGAAGGAAAATAAAATCAGATCAGAGGAGAGTTAATACTGTTAAAATGTGATACGATGATACAATGTTAGAAGATGTTTATATAGTATAATCCCAGGTTTTGTAAAGAAATAGCCATCTTTACCACCACCACCATAAATACATGTACCTAAAGACAGAATAATGACTTGAAGAAAAAAAAAATCAGAATGCTCACAGTGGTTAGCCCAAGGTAGTAGAATAATTGGGGTTTTTCTTTTATATGTTCCCATTTTTGTTTCTTTTCTTTCTTTTTTTTTTTTGAGGAAGATTAGTCTTGAGCTAACATCAGCTGCCACTCCTCCTCTTTTTTGCTGAGGAAGACTGGCTCTGAGCTAACATCCATCCCCATCTTCCTCTATTTTATATGTGAGACACCTGCCACAGCATGGCTTGACAAGTGGTGCACAGGTGGGTTTCACGGAAGCAGAACGTGTGAACTTAACCGCTGCACCAACAGGCCGGCCCTATATATGTTCCCATTTTTACAAAATGTCAATGTCAATAATAAACATTATTTAGAATTAGAAAAATAAGCCACAATGCAAATTATTTAAAAATTCATTGAGTTTAAAATGAAAATATATTAACACATGATTATTGTTAAGTTCAATTGCTTAAAAGAACAATGTTTGTCAAAACCATAGAATGTACAACATGGAATAAACCCTAATTTATACTGTGGACTTTGAGGGATAATGATGTGTCAGTGCAGTTTCATTGATCATAACAAATGTACCACTGTGGTAGAGAATGTCCATATTGGGGGAGGTTGTGTGTGGGGGAGGAGAGGGGTAAATGGGAACTCTCTGTACTTTTCACTCAACTTTGTTGTGAACCTAAAACTACTCTTAAAAAAAGTTTATTAATTAAAAAAAAAGGGAAAGCATAGCCATAATGATGTCAAGCATAGGATTTCTTTAAAGAGGAAATTTTGGAAATACCCTTTATCTTGGTAATTTGACACAAATCACGTTTCTGTCCCTCATGATCCTAGAAGCATGATTTTTCAGTATCACGTGGTAACACATCTATTTATAAGGGGCAAACCAATATTTGTCAAGCTCATCAGACTGAGGTACAAAACCAATGCCTATTTATTGTTTAGAATGAAAAAGAGCGCTGTCACGTGGGCTGGAATACATGTGTGGATATAAGCAACATATTCTCTGTGAAGGCATGGAAAAGGTCTTTATTATCAGAAGGTTGCCTGGAGAGCCTGAAATTAGAGGAAGTAGGAGCTAGTTTCACGATTTGATCATCTCATGAAGTGTTTCTCAAAGTGTAGGCCCATGGACTACCTACATCAATCTCACCAAGGATGTTCATTAAAATGCAAATTTCTAGATGCTAACCTAGATTTACTGTATCGGAATCTCCAGGTATGGACCCAGAATCAGCATTTTTAACAAGCAGTCAAGGTGATACTTATGTGCATGGAAGTTTGAGAACCACTGATACTTGGTTGCAATGGAAGGTGCTCCTTCTCTGCAGTGTGGAGGACTTTGCAATAGGAAATTAACAGCTTGAGGGTGTTGGTCAGGCTTACTTTTGCCTAAATCTACTTGGAGAGCATGGCTAAGTTCAAACTCTGCGACTCTAATTTTCTCTGATTCCTCGACTATTTATGTCAACTTCTTTTGATTACTGTCGAGTCATTCAAAATCATTCTTTCTTCTCTTTATATCACTGCCCAGATTTATTATATGCTTTTTGTGTATTTTTATAGAGGTGTAGTTACATACAGTGATAGTGACAGTTTGATGAGTTTTGACAAATGCATATATCCATGTAACCAACACTCCAGCTGAAAAACAGAGTATGCCATCCTCCTAGAAGTTCACTAGGGTCCCTTTCCATTCCATCCCTGCCCCCATCTATGCCGGCAACCACTATTATGATTTCTATCCCAGGGATCAGTTTTGATTATTCTTGAACTTGATAAAATACTGTATTGATTATGGGCTAACTTCATAATTGTTATAAAAGACATTGACACTCCTTTTTCCAAGTACTTTCAAGAGAAACCACTCTAGACAACTCCAGCACATTTCAATTTGTGTTGGTAAAGGTGGAATACCTTAAGTAAGTAAGCTTTCTTTGCCTAGAGGTATAAACAGGATCCTGCTGAGGACTTTTGAAACTGTCTGTAGCTAGTTAGCTAGTTTCAAGCCTTCAACTAGACATATCTAATTAAAAAACATCATAAAAGAGAGTATGCAGATGATTCAAATGGAATCAATTTTTCTCACCCAAAAGAATGATATACCCCCAAGATCCTGAAAGAATTTGAAGATCAACTTCCTGAAATGGTATTGATAAGACTTAGGAAGAAGAAACAAAGTTTGGAGAGGGGCAGATTGTAGACCACCAAGTTTGATCCCAGATTAGATTCTGAAAGGGATCAGTAATATCTTCCTCAAAGTTGGATTGCAACATACTCTTATCCTTTTGTCTTTTTAGCCCCACACTCACAGTCCTTGTCAGAGCCTAAAGGAATCTGACATCATTGAGAAATAATACATTCTTTCTACCATCCGTTATCATAATTCCCTTGGCCCGTTACACTTCCTCTGGTCCTTACAATTTCTGCATGCTTTGATTCTTGCAGGATTTTAACATTCCTGCTGCTATTTGTGTGGTTTTATGCCACTCTTAATAGAATTATCTTTTATCTCCATCTTTTTGAATGTTAATTCTATATCCTGGCTTAAAGAGCTCTGTGCCATCACTCTGATTTCTTTAAGAATCGCCCCTCTTCTTTTCTCTTTATTGGAATTCCCCAAAGTCAGGCTTCTGAGCCCTTCCTGCTACTGTCTTCTTTTGGAAACTTGCAGAATTATGCCTATTTTTTCTTAAATTTTTTTGAAGTTTAGCTTCCTAAAGTCCTCTGTATGCGTTTTACTCAGCTCAACCTTGCCCTTCCTTGAAGATGGCTCAGTCACATTCTTCCAGGTTGCTATCCCTTCCACTCCAACTAATGGCTTCTTCCCATTGGTTGGAATCAGCCAGAGCACAGTTATTTTCATTCCTTCCTCTGCCTTCTAAGACATGAAATTGTTAGGAAGGCAAGTGAAGAACTCTGCTTTTATCTGAATGAAGTATCCAGAATGTTATCCCCATCGTGTATGCTCTGCCAATTTTGTGGCTTTCCTCCACGTGGCTCAGCTCTGCTTCCATAAAAACATCACTCCGGTTCCTCTCTCCTTTCATCTTCATCCAAGTGTTCAGGGATTCCTCTGAATCTATTGTTATCACAGCCTACAGTGCTGTTCCATCTCCACCCAACAGTCTTTCGTGCACAGCACACCCTTCTATCATTGTTCCCATGGATCCGTTCCATCCTGCCAACTCTCTGCTATCTTTGAGGTCTTGTTTGTCACCCTGTGCCATGATCTCAAGGTTACTATGTTGCTCATGTGCTGTGCATGATATCTGGACATCTGCTGCCTACATTTTGTTTCTGATGTCCTTCCCAATTGTTTTCTCATGGAATTACTCGGCACCTCCCTCACTGTTGAAATTCTTCCCAGGCCTTCCTTCATGTCATCCATGGAAACCCATTTCAGTTTTATCTAGGTGTTTTTTTCTCCTTCCCATCTGTTTTCCATTTACAGCCCTTTAGGCCAGATGAGTTGGTCTCTGACGAAACACATTCTTTTCAGTCTTTGAAAAATGCTCTCTGTTCTTAGTCAAATATCCGTCATTTCTGTATTTGAAGGCTTGGCTCTGAAATAAACATTTCTGAGTGTGTGCCTAGTCATTCAATTTTTTTCATGTCATATTTTTGTTCTCAACATTTGTGCCCCTAAGTCTTTTATTTTATGTCTCAGATTTCACAGCCTCTCGAGATGCTTCCATTCTCTATTTTGATGGTTTTTCATTTCCCTGTAACTTGGCAGTTGATAGCTTTGACCAGCCCCAGCAGGCTCTGCCATACGCTAGATTCATACTCCATGAAGATAACACCCCTTCCTACGTGACTTGATTGGGTCCGTTCACAGACGTTACCATCTCCCTCACAATTGATTGGGTCCATTCACAGACTTTACCACATCCCTCAAAGGGGGGCCCCAAATCCCAACACATGACTTTTTCTCCAGAGCTTTACCATTTCATGTGTCTTTCTCCTCTGTGGGAAAGGAATATTAAAGGTCATGTAGTATAGTAGAAAGGAGACTTGCTCTGCAACTTATTTCTGGGTGGCTAAAGAGGACAAATAACTAAGTGAACTCTCCAAGCCTCAGCTTCTTTATCCTTCAAGTGGGGATATAATCCTGACCTTACACGGTTATTATGATGATTTAATAAGATACTATAAATGAAACCACTTTGTATGCTAAAAGTAACACAAACCTAGGTTTTAAGAATAGTCACTGGATTATTTAGTTTTCCTCCAGGCTGCAAAGCACGTGCAGCACGCATGAGAAGTTGCTCAACTTTTGCCCCAAGCCCATATTAGCTCATTTATTGAGGGCCTCCTGCAAGCCAGATCCTCTGTAAGGAGAAACAAAGGCGTGGGTGCAAAACTTGGTGGAGTTCTTGGCCAGGAAGAAAGTGAATTGGGCAGCGTGTCCTTTCCCGGAGGATTGAAGTGGGCATCGTGGGACCCTGTGCCCTGCCCACAAACATCTGTACCATGCCTTCTTCTTTGGACTTTAACACCACGGTGCACAAGTGTTTCTGACATCCCAGAGGTCATCTCAGCAGTGTGCGAGAATCTCCTTGTTTTCTAGAAGCCGGGGCAGTTTGAACCTCCAGCTTGTGCAGGATCCACCTTAAGTTCATCTGGGCACTTGCCACAGTGCACGTTCTCCGCCCTGACCACGGAGGGATGACGTGGTTCTCTAGTTAGTTGGTAGAACAGTCGTAATCACAGCTAACCATGATAATAGCAACGAGAATTCTCACGTATTGAATACCTACCACGTGTCACAGAAGCTGCTAGGCTGTTTATATACATCAGTGTTTTCCAACCATTTTTAGAAATTATTGCTCCCCTAAGGGGCCTTTTTAGATGTGTTTTTCTTAATACCCCTGCCATGAAACTTCAATACCACAGATATATTGTGTATTTGTTTCGGTACTATATGCATGTAGGTACCATCTGTACTTTATATATAAAAAGAGTGAGATTTTTTTCACCCTCTCCCCCAAGAGCCAATTTTCACTCCCTTGGGGGCGATATTACCCCCATTGAGAATGAATGATATATACATGTTTTTTTTCTTCCCTCGGTCACTCCTCAAGTAATTTTTAAACTGTTTGCTCAATCCCTGAACTTTTTACACAACTATTGACCCCAGCGAAAGAAACCTTGATTCAGCAGTAACAGCACACACTCGTTTTGAGGGAAGACTGCATTTTCTACATAGAGTCCAGCCCCCAGGTCAAGCCTGGACAGACCGCAGCTTGATGAAGTCCTGTGGTCTCTCTCGATGCACACTAGTTTCTTTGTGACCTCCTCCCTCAGGACCTTGAATGGGATGCTGGACATTCCTCATGAGAAACCTGAGGAGGATACTAAAGAGACAGCCACAGTTTTCCTATGGCCTGCTGCCAAGGAGGCCCAGCTGTTGGGGTAAGATTTTGTAGAATTTTTTTGTATATATATACATATACTGCAATCTCTGAAGTTTCAAACGTTGTCTTAGTTTTCTGTAGTGTTAAAGGGCTAGAAAATGTGGAAATGAGGGAAGGTAGAGGCAGAAGGGTGGGTGAGAGAGAGAAGGAGAGAGAGGAAGGCCTGGAGGGATGGAGGTGGGAAGAGAGAAAGAAAATGGGAGGGACAGAATGTGTAATGGAAAGAGCCAGGGCCTTGGAATTAGACAACTGGCTTGGTTACTTTGTGACCTTCGGAAATTACTTAAACACTCTAGGTTACTAATAACACTTGTTTGTCAAGGTCTTTGTTTGTATGTGCAATATCTGGCATATTTAAGGTGCTCAATTGTGTAAGTATTACCACATACACATATTGGTAATGAAAGGAATTAGAATCAAATAAATTTGCCAGTCAAGTTTTCTTATCTTAGAAAAGGCTTATGCCTTTGTGATCTATAGGCTCAGTCACAAGGCATTCTGGGACCTCAGGAGCAAAGGCTGATGGAGAGGACCCTGTGGAGTCTCTAAGGGGCCCAATAAATAGCATTCCTTTTCCCCAATTTTTGAACCAACTGAGAAATAAGACAAAGGAGTCAGCAGATGGAGACCAATGTCTGGCCCTCATTACTGATCAATGCTAATTTACAGAACATAGCTTCTATCTTTGGGCAAGTGGAGTTCTTGACATCGAGCTCCAGAATTTGACCGGCTTACTCATCAGCCTCAGGCAACACCACAACATGGTAGACTTTCCCATGTGGTGAAAGATGCCCCATGTGGATAACTCCTAAGAAAAGGAACAAAGACAGGAGGTAGGCTGTGCATGACTTCTTCCTCCTTCCAAACTCACCAGCCAAGTCAGTTCACCTCCCGAGGGGAGGGATGTGTAAGAGAGCAGACGAGGCCAAGTGTGTTATGCTAACGGATGCTCCTCCACCTGGACAAGATAAATGGAGAGGGGGTTGCTTGTGAGCTTCCCACCCTCCCACCTGCTCAAAGTCAGTAACGGGAGACGAGCAGAACTCGGAGAATTTAATGAGACTGTAGCACTGGCCCTGGAGTGAGAGAAAGGGCCACTGCTGTGTGCTTTGAAATGTTTAACAATTAGCTCTCTGGAAAACAAAATATATCAATTTATAAATTTTACTGACACAAAGAGTGTGTTGCACACAATTTACAGATAATAATAAAATATACAATTCTCTTTATTTTCAATTCCGTATAGCCAGTTGCTTCTCACTGAATGCTTTCACTGATTTTTGCTGAATTCTTGTATCCACAGTCAACCTATGGTTGCAATTCAACCATGACTTGACAAGTGGGATAATTTCCACTGTCCGGATAACAATAGATGTAAATAACTCATGAGCACAGACAATAGTAAAATGTAGTAAGATTATTAAGAAGTGATGAGTTTTGAGTATAGATGACCTTTGTTTTTAATGTAAATTAATTGTAAGTTTATATAAATTTTAATAATGGCTGTGTTTAAACTTGTAACAAGCCTGAAAAATTACTAATCAGCACACCACTGAGGGCCATCCCACAGTCCTAATTATGTTTTTTACAGGTGTGGCAAATTACAGTTCAGTCCCCATCTAAGGCGATATTTGGGTGCCACACCGGGAGTGAGGGGTGGCCTGGCTGCAGGGATCTCCAGGCAGGAAGAGTGGCATCCACCAGGGGGCAGTGTGGTTCCAGGCGGTCCCTTATGTAGGGAGCCAGGGGAGCCTGTGGTTACTAGAAGGGTAAGATGAGGGCTACATGTTGGGGCAGAAGGCTGACACTCAGGGCTTCTCTCTGGGTGTTGACCAGGGGAGCAAGCAGGAAACCAAAACAGAGTCTGTCGGAGGTGCTGTTGGAGAAGGGGTCAGGGGAGAAGCGCCCAGCTCCTTGCACCCATCTGGCTACTGGACAGGGCAACAAGGCCCATTCCAGACCCCACTCTCTGGTAGGGTGAAGAGTCACTCTGGACAGAGGGTGAACTTGGGCTCAGGAGTCTGAGTGGGGCAGAACTCAATCACCCAAATTGGCCTCGGGGCCTGTAGTTGAGAGGGCCAGGGAAGGGAGACCAGCACTGCAGCAAAGCAGAATTTTCTAGTCAGTGAAACACTATGGAGCCCTGGAGAACACAAGCAGGATCACAAAAATCCAGTTTCCATACTGCTCTCTTTCCAGCACACAGGAGTGGTGGCTGAGTTTTTCAGCAGGAACAAGTTACTTGGCACAACACCCCCATCAACAGAGGCTCCGAGAATATAAGTACTTTCTCGTTAATTTCTCCTAATTCCGTTTTGTATGCTTACTGTCACTTTCTGGAAGGCCCACTTCAGGCTTCAATGCCTCTTTTAGGAGTTTGAAAGTGTAATGTCTTGGTGACTTTTTCCCTATCTGAGGTAAATCTAGCCACCTTAACAGAGCAAAAGCAAAACTGGGACCAGGGAAAATCACATTTTCTTACTGATTTAGGCAAAAGTACCCCTCAAATTTTGTAAACTATGCAAATCATTTATATAAAATAACGGTGTGTTTGTTTCTCTGCACTCACCTATTCGGAGATTGAGTCTACTCTCTTGTTTTATTGATGAAGCTCTAGCTTTTGATTGAAACTTGAAAGCTCAGGATTTCAAAAGAGTTGTGCTCATCCCTTTGCTTGCTTCAGGCTTGAATTGTTCCCAGGCCAGAGGATAAAAGTCCATTCATAACTGATGTATGGGCCTTAGGTGAATAGAAGGTCAAGAAGTTTAGTTTGAGACAATGTGTGACTTCATCTTACATTGTTATTTTTAACAGTTTATGAACAAACTCCGTGTATATTAGCAATAATGGGAAAACAGCAAATTTTGGATCATTAATGTCTAGCGTAAGTTAGTTCAAGTTGCTAAATATTTATTACAAAAAATATATCTATGTTTAAAAACTGTCATTTCATAAAAAAGAGTAAAAAAAGATATCTAAAATAAATTAATAAATAAGATCACAGTAGGCATATTGTTTTATAACTTAAAAACTTTTTTCAGTGCATAATTTTAAACACGTGCATAGAGAGTAGTGTGTAATGAACCCTTAAACTTCCTTAATCTTGTTTCGTCTATAGCCATACTCACAACCCCATCAGCATAGCATTTCATCTCTAAATATAGAACTTAAAAAAAATAATTGTATACTATTATCACATTTAAAAAATAATTATAAAAAATTCCACAGTATCATTCAATAACTAGTTATTGTTCGCATTTCCTCAGTTTTCCTGTGTGTGCGCACCCACATGTGTGCACGCTTGGACTCACAAAGGCAATACAATATATTCCACTTGTTTAATGCATCTCTTAAGTCTCTTCCTATTTTTTTTACAATAGATTTATTAAAGATAATTTTTTTACTTAATATATCACAAATATTTCCCCATTATTCTTAAAGGCGTCCTGATATTCCATAGCTTATTTCCATCATTCTCTATGGTTGAATAATTGATTGTTTCCAGTATTTTCCCAATATTCCATCTATTGCACTAACACCCAAATACATTAGTCTTTTGACACTTGCTTTATTGTTTCTTTAAGAAAAATTGATAGATACAGAGTTGCTGGTTGAAGGAATTCATTTCTCTCTCTCCCAGTGCTTTTTCCAATGGTTTGCTTTACTCCTAAAGTAAAGATACGAACTTGCTTTTGAATTTGATTTAAATTTAAACTCTCCAAAAATTGAGGATTCCTACAATAAATATTGAAACCATTTTTTACTATACCAGTAGGGCTCAGGATCCGGTAAACAGTGTCTCCCATTACAGAAAGGTCAGGGAAAAATTTATGGCAAGATGACTATACAGGTGTTCACAGTCAAAGAGCAGGTTAAACTGGAAGGTGTCCTGTGTCCTCAATGACCCACTTCTCTGGCTTGATGAGTCACTTTAGTTTGAACTGGAATGTCACCCTCGTTTATGTGAGTGATAGAAAACCCTGAGCATGTAAATAGAATGCTTTGGACAATGTATTCTTTCCTTCTTTGTTAGCTGTGCTCAAACTGTAAGGTTATAGGAAAGTGTCGTCCCTGGGAGGAAATGTGAGGAGTTGTTCTGCCACAGGGTAGGATTTCATGACTTCCTTTGAAAGCGCTCAGGAATTCAGTGTGGGATTGGATGAAGGGAAGGTGGTGGCAGTAAAGAAAAAACAAGATCAGCCATGAGTTGATAATTTCTGAAGCTAGGTGATGGCTACATGGTAATTCATTCTGCCATTCTCCCTAATTTGGGATACGTGTGAACATTCGTGTTCATAATAAAAATTTAGAAAGTCGCTCAGAGCAATATAGCCAATCCATGACTGTTTGCCCCTGGGTGGTTCTTTGGGGTTCCAAGTATGGCCCCTGAAGCAAGCATGAATGAACGAGATTTCATGATACATTATTGTAATGGGGTGTTTTGAAAGTAATAACAAGTCCATGGAGAGATTTCAAATGATATTCCACGCAAGCATGTGCCGCCATTCACTTTTATTTCATGCAATGAATGAATCACATAGGAATATTTTACAACGGAAATCGTAGCCCCTTGTCAATGATGCTGGAGGATTCTGCCTTCTATCCTTTGTCAAAGAGACCACTCTTACATTGCAGCCTTAAACAAAAACTTCACAGTCAGGAAATTCTACTTCTGTGTAGAAAACACCTATGGTGTACCAAATTGGGATTCATGAGATAACACTGACCTTTTTTTTTTTTTTAACTTCTTTAGAAAGTCAAGGCTGCCCGAGCATCTCATACATAGTAGGCCATCACCTAGAGTGGCTCTAGAAAATCAGGTGTCTGACATTTTAATTTTAGAATTAATTGCATGTCCTGGTGGAATAAATTTTTGGTATAAAGAATGCTTACATTAGTTATTCAGATATTTGGCCTATTAGATTCCTCCTCATAGTCGGCTAAGGACTAGACATTGAAAATGCAAATTAAGGGGCCAGCCCAGTGGTGCAGGAGTTAAATGCGGGCGTTCCGCTTCAGCGGCCCAGGGTTCGCTGGTTCAGATCCCAGGTGCAGATATGGCACTGCTTGGCAAACTATGCTGTGGCAGGCGTCCCACATATAAAGTAAAGGGAGATTGGCATGGATGTTAGCTCAGGGCCAGTCTTCCTCAGCAAAAAGAGGAGGATTGGCAGCAGTTAGCTCAGAGCTAATCTTCCTCAAAAAAAAAAAAAAAAGAAAAGAAAAGAAAATGCAAATTCAAATCCTTAACTGGCCTCAGTGGTGATTCTCTGACATATAGAGAAGAGAAGAAGTTTCGATTTACGAGTCAGAAACCACTAGCAAGCAGGTGGCTGATTTTTTGTGTCTCCATACCCTGACAATGAAACTGGAAAGCTATAACCCTGAGTGAGCATAAATTAGATCTTGATTATAAAAGACCTCATTTCATAAAATAATAAAGATTTTATCCCTTCAAAGCATTCCTCATTTTACACGTAAGGAAACAAAGCATGGACGAGGATTATAAACTCAAGGTTAGGTTGAAATCATAGTTTGTTCCCATTTGATTACATAAAGTGGCAAAACCTCAAATTCATCCTGGTGTCTTCTTTCATTAGATAAGAGAACATTTTATATTCTCTGTGAAAAAGTGCTTTATATTCTGTCTGCCATCAACAGCTGCTTGTTTCTCACTAATACCAAAGTACACAGTATCGTTTCCATTTAGAGTTTGTCTAGAACCGAGTTACAGTACGATGATGAACAGAAGCGGTCTTGTATCAGTGAGAGCCTGTCTACACATCTCTTCCCAACTCCGCATTTTGTCACATCACGTGACTGGCTTGAAATCAGACATGGTGGGAGTATTGGCACCCCAGAAATTGGCAAACATTTCAACCAGGACTTCTTTTAAATTTGGAGAGCCAGTTTGCCAGCACACCAATTGTTACACTATAGATACTTCATAGTCGAGGCTTTGATATTTACAGTTTCAACCTATTTCCGAGTGACCATGAGGGCTCCTTCCCTTCTCCTAAGGCCCTGATCAAGGCCGCAGTCCTTAGCACGGTTCTGCATGGTCTGGCCCTTGCCCACTTCTTAACCTTCATCTTATGCCATCCTTGTACTTGCTCACTCTTCTGCAGACCCACAGACCTGCTTTCATTCCTTTGAAAACCTCTTGCTCCTTTCTATCACTTGGACTTTTTACAGTTTTCTCTGTGCCCCAACCCACCTGCTCCTAGTTAACACTTCTGTGTCGTTCAGTTCATAGCCTGAATTTCCACTTCCTCAGGGAAACATTCCATGACTCCAAGTCCGGGTCAGGTACTGGGGTTAAAAGCTTTCCTCACACTCTAAACCTCAGCTTTGTAAACTGTTCACAGTTTGTAACTCTATGCCTGTCCATGATTGTTTGGTTCAGGGCCACCTCCTTTGCTGGTCAGTGACTCTCATGGGAGGTGAACTATTTCTATTTTTTCTCCATGTGCCTTCTCTCCTAACTGGTAGGCATAGGCCTTTTTTTTCTTTTTGGTGAGGAAGATTGGCCCTGAGCTAACATCTGTTGCCAATCTTCCTCTTTTTGCTTGAGGAAAATTGTCTCTGAGCTAACATCTGTGCCAATCTTTCTCTATTTTGTGTATGTGGGATGCCCCCGCCCCCCAACACACACCATGGTTTGATGAGTGGTATGTAGGTCCACATTCGGTTATCCGAACCCGTGAACCTTGGGCCACCGAAGTGGAGCACGGGAACTTAACCACTACACCACCAGGCCGGCATAGGGCCTTTTAAAAATATGTATTTAGAAAATAGTCCAAAGATTCATAAAAATGTAGAGAATAGTATAATAAACACCTGTGTACTTATCAATGAGCTTTGACAAATCTCAACATTTTGCCAGAATTGTTTCACATTTTTTTAAAGAACAAAAACATTGGCATTCTAATTAAAACTTATGAATTCCTCTCAGTCTCATAGCCCTCCTCTCCTCTCTGGAGAAAACCCTTATCATGAAGGTGCTGTGTATCCCTCCTCCATAAGAACAAGCCATAATTTGCTTGGGAAGGCCCATCTACATGCATATTTAGAAAAGATATTACTCATCTTTGCCAGCATATATGGGGTCTGGAAGTGAGTAAAAGACCCTTACTAATGAGAATTGATGAATGACATGCTCCTTAGAAAGAGAATTGATGCCCTATTTGGTTCAGGATTTCCCAATATGCAGTGTAAGTCATTCATTTTATACTCTGTTTTAAAAATCTTTTATAATTTGTTTAAAGTTGTCTAAGTTCTGATATTAGCTTGATTTTTAGGCATTTTAAGCTCTGTTAACATAAGATGACAAAGAGGGAGCGTCATGTAGTGGTGAAGAGCGTGGACAGCTGGGGTGAAGTCTTTGTTAACTGTATGATCTAGTGCATCACGGGATCACTGGGAACTTGTTAGAAATGCACATTCCTGGCTGCTGCCCCAGACCCACTGAATCAGAAACTCAAGGGTAGGGCCCAGCAATCTGTTTTAACAGGCCCTCCAGATAATTCTGGTGCATTCTAAAGTTTGAGAGCATCTGTTCCAGGGCAAGGAATTTAAGCCCTCTAAGCCTGTTTACTTATCTGCAAAATAGAAATAATAATAATAATATTTATGACATAGGATCTTTGTGAGGATTAAATATTAGTTAACATTTATTGAGCACCTCTCCCAGTGCCAGACACTTAGCACTCCCCATATTTTATCTTAATTAATCCTTTAATTAACTTCATCACAAATAAACAGAGATTAGAAAAGTACCTGGCACGTAGTGAGCACTCAATAATTGTTAGCGTTATATTATTATTATCATCACCTTTTTGAGTTGTAAAGGTGAAATGAGATGACATAAGGGCTTAACGCAATATCTAATACAGAGCATATGCTTGACAAGTATTAACTATTTGCATATAAAGGTATTTGTCTAATGGATAAACGTTATTTGCGTGGGTCTTTATGGGAAGTGGGATCTAGTCTAAAAAGATAACTGATAGGGAATTCCCAATGGAAAAAAAGGCTATTATAGAAAAAATTTTGCAGATCACATTTCAACATTTCTTTCTCTGATTTGTCATAAGTCAAGAAGCCAAAGGGAGCTCTTTGAACGAATTGGGAGGGCCAAGAAGGTAATTAACTACTCTCTAATTAAGCTGGTAATAGCTGCCCTCTATTGGAGAGATCAAAAGACAGAGAAACACTGCCTGCGAGGACTTTGAAGACAGGCTGCTCTCAGGGATGACAGCCTTGAAGCTTTGGCCTCATGAAGTAGCTCCGAGAGCTGTCTGCTGTGGTCTGAGAGAAAGAAGAGCAAGGTCCAGGTGGTTGGAGAACAGCTGAAAATTCGTCAGCAAAGTGTTCACTTGTATTTGGGTATTGGGATTTGTTTTAACATCTTGCTCTGAATTGTGTCTTCTAAAATAAAAAAGTCAGTAGTGATTGCTTTGCAGTTTTATATAAAGAATTCCTGTCTATTGGAAAGGACTGTTGTGTGGGAAAGTGTGCTGGACCTTGTCTGCTGTGAACGGGAAACCACGCAGTTGAAGCCTTTCTTATTGGAACTCTCTTCCCCAGCGATGAGGACCACTGCCTCTTTGTGTGCCCAAAACACTGTTGGCTTCTTCTCTCATGGCACCTGCTAGACATGGAAGGGCTGGTTGTTTTTCTTGGCCCAGATGTACTGTCTGATAGTGCGAGCTACATTTGTCATTTTAAGTTTTCTTCAATAGACACTTTCAAAAAGTAAAAAGGAACAGGGGGAATTAATTTTAATAGTATGTTTTATTTTATCGATACCAATATATCCTGAATATTATCACTTTGATATATAATTTATACGTCAATATATAAATGAGCCAGCCCTGGTGGTCTAGTGGTTAAGATTTGGGGCGAGAGCCGTGACCTGGGTTCATTTCCCAGTTGGGGAACCACACCACCCATCTGTCAGTTGTCAGACTGTGGCGGCTGCATGTTGCTATGATGCTGAAAGCTATGCCACCAGTGTTTCAGATACCAGCAGGATCGCCCATGGTGGACAGGTTTCAGCAGAGCTTCCGGACTAAGACAGACTAGGAAGAAGGTCCTGGCCACTCGTTTCTGAAAACATTGGCCATGAAAACCCTGAGAATAGCAGCAGATTATGGTCTGATACAATGTTGGGAGATGAGAGGATGGCGCAAAACGACCAGGCAGGGTTCTGCTGTGCTGTCCACAGAGTTGCTAGGAGTTGGAATTGACTTGATGGCACTAACAACAACACTTAATGAGATATTTTACAGTTTTTTGGGAGTACTAATTCTTTGAAATCCGGTGTGAATTTTACACTTACGGCACATCACAGTTTGGATTAGCCACACTTTGAGCACTCACTAACCACAGGTGGCTAGGGGCTCTTGTCTTGGACAGTGCAAGGCTAGAGGATGAGCAACTCGAAGGCAGCATCTAATTTATCTCTGTACCCACAGTGCTTTGTGCGATGCCCCAGAGCAATGAAGCGTAAATGCTGTTCCGTGAGTAAATGTGGCGTGCAGAATTCTAGGGGATCACCACCAATGATCCTTGCCTTTGTATAATCCCTTTCTCTTTGAGTGTGGGTGGGAAACATGAATATGATGACATATCAGTCTCTCGAGGATGAGACATTATATGGCGAAAGAGAGATTATCTTGGGTGGGCCTGCTCTAATTAGGTGAGTCCTTTAAGGGCAGTGAGTTTTCTCTGAATGGTAGCAAAGGAAGAAATCAGAGAAAAACATTCCTGCTGGCCTGGAAGACAGCCTACAGCTATGTGGTGAACTGCCCATGGAAAGGAGCAGCCTCTGGAAGCTGAGACTGGTCTCCAACCAACAAACTAGCAAGAAAACAGGGACCTCAGTCCTACAACCACAAAAAACTGAATTCTACCAACGATTAGTGAGCTTGTAAGAGGACCTGGAGCCTCAGAGGAAAACTGCTGCTGACACTTTGACTTCAGCCTTGTGAGACCCTAAGTAGACAACCTGGGCATGCAGTGCCCAGATTTCAGACCTACAGAACTGTGAGCTAATACAGGGATGTTGTTTAAGCCAGTAAATGTGTTGTAATTTATTATGCAGCAATAGAAAACTAATACAGTAAATGTCCTAATTCAGCAACCATCATCCAGCTGGCAGCACCGTCTCAAAACTTTAGGCATAGTCCCTAAGAGGAAACAGTGATCTCTGAGCATTAGATTTGAAAATCAAACCAATACCATGATGGCAACCTATTTATCCTAATTGTGCCAGAGTATCCACAATCTGGGGTCTTGAAATTATTCTCTCTTTCTCAGTGCCATTTGCATCAGAGGGAAGAGATTAGTGACAGGCAAAAAACAAAACAAAAAACCAACGATGAAAAAAACAAAACCTCTGGAAATAAGTTTGATATACTCATCTTGTAAAGGAATGCCTATTGATTAAACAGAGACAAATACGAGAAAAAATAGTAGTGACAATAGTAAGGATAGCTCACATTTGTTGGGTATGACCCCTCTGCCAGGCATATCACCCATTGCCTTATTGTATCTTTGCCACAGCCCTGGAAGGCAGATACTGCTATTATCTTCATTTTATGGATGTGGAAACTAAGCATAAAAGGTAGGAGGAGATTTAGCTGCATAACCAGGCAATAAGGGTAATTAGGAAGAAGAGGAGATATTTTTGGATGAAGCACTCTCCAGAACAGATTAGCTTGACTCTCAGATGCAGTCTTTCTCTTGTGTAACAGGAAGTTCTATTTTCTCTCTTAACAGGTTCTCTTTATGCTCCTTTCCTCTATAAGAAGATGCGTTTCCCAAGTGGTCATCAACCTCTGCATTCAGTCCTTCTACTTGCTCCTTTGGAGAAGTCACTGAATCCTGTGACTTCCAATAATATCTCTGGTCCTGGCTCTGAAAGGTACATCTTGAACCCTGTTGTTCTGAGCTCCAGCCCTTCAGGGACATTTCCATTTGGATGTCTCACTATCGTCTCAAGTTCAGCTTGTTCAAAGTGGAGTTCATTATGATGCCCTGAAAATCATCTCTCCTCTCCAATACCCGAACCCTGCCAACAATTCTGTAATCACTGGCCAGTCCACAAGACTCCAAACCCCAAAGACTGTTCAACCCTTTCTCATCTCCACTCCCTTTAGCCAGTCAACTGCTAAAAGTATCTTTCCAGAATGTGTACTCAACCATTCCTACTATATTCTCCAACCTCTTGAGCCCTTTTGTCCGTTGACCTTTACTTCCTTCCTTTTCCAGCTTTGACTCCATGGTGGATCAACTCAATCACTTTCGCCAGAGCCCAAATCCCCTTGCTGCTCTCTTTTTCAGCCTTCCTATCTGACGTAACTTGAGCTCCACCATCTTCTTTCTCTTCAACTGGGAGGGTGAGCAGTACTGAAAAAACTGCACACAGGGAAGACAAAGTTAAAACAGAACCCTCTCTTCCAGTTTTCAATGAGGCCCCAAGACTCAGGATGCCAAATACTATCACATTCCAGAGCAAATTATTGGCCCACCTATCCATGACTTCTACAGAGGGTGGATGAAAACAAGTTTTATGGTCTGTGTGTTACTGTGAGCTGTGAATTATTCCTGTCATTGCCTCCCTCCTTACCCCCGTAGCCATGTGGGAGCTTCGTAGGCATCTTTGATAGGTGTCTTTTGAAGCTTGGGGGACACACACAGGCATTAGACTCTTGCCTAGAGAAAAAAGTCTTTAATGAGAGGATGGCTGAAGTAGGCTGCGTCAGCACAGCAGAGCACTGCAGTTAGGAAATAACCACATTCTGGCCTATGCTAGGCCGAAGCTGCATTTTTTCCAGATGTGAAACCCATAGCAGGAATGTGAATCTGGGTTGTTTAAAAAGGAATCCTGGCCCAGAGGGCTTCCTGCAATTGATGAGGTGTCCTCAGCCAAAAGGGGTTGGAGATTCCACTAGATGGAGAAGCAGAGGGGGATTGTGGGTGGCTGATTTGAGGAGAGACACTGCCCGAGACAAAGGAATTCCAGCGGAAGGGTCCAGCAGGGGAGTGTCTGAGGGGGCCCCAGATGCTCGGATGAGAGAATAAATGTCAGCTTTAAACATCAGCTGGAGCTGGAGGGGAGCTACCCCAGCTTATATCTGTGTGGTCAAATAAGGCCTTCCTTCCTCTTACCTTCCTGCTCTCTCTGCTCCCAATGGGGGGACCCATTGGTAGACAAGAGGTGGGAGAATAGAATGAGGGTCAAGAGAAAGTAGCATTAATGGGAAACAGAGATCAACACCCCATTCCCCACTGCCGGCTCTTTGGTCTAAAGCATGTCCAAGCTTGCAATGCAGTTTGGAGTTTTATTACAATAGTTCTGGGTGTATTAGTTTATAAACTGAGGCTGTGATTTGGGGATGAAGTGGCCAGAGGGCATTTTATTATCTGAGATGACCAGAGGACATTTTATTATCTGAGATGA